>NC_090370.1:13786771-13938547 GCF_035084215.1 Heptranchias perlo
TTCCCTCCTTCCTCCCGCCCTCGGTTTACCTCATTCCACCCGCCCTCGGTTTCCCTCCTTCCTCCCGCCCTCGGTTTACCTCCTTCCACCCGCCCTCGGTTTCCCTCCTTCCTCCCGCCCTCGGTTTCCCTCCTTCCTCCCGCCCTCGGTTTCCCTCCTTCCTCCCGCCCTCGGTTTCCCTCCTTCCTCCCGCCCTCGGTTTCCCTCCTTCCTCCCGCCCTCGGTTTCCCTCCTTCCTCCCGCCCTCGGTTTACCTCCTTCCACCCGCCCTCGGTTTACCTCCTTCCTCCCGCCCTCGGTTTCCCTCCTTCCTCCCGCCCTCGGTTTCCCTCCTTCCTCCCGCCCTCGGTTTCCCTCCTTCCTCCCGCCCTCGGTTTCCCTCCTTCCTCCCGCCCTCGGTTTCCCTCCTTCCTCCCGCCCTCGGTTTCCCTCCTTCCTCCCGCCCTCGGTTTCCCTCCTTCCACCCGCCCTCGGTTTCCCTCCTTCCTCCCGCCCTCGGTTTACCTCCTTCCACCCGCCCTCGGTTTCCCTCCTTCCTCCCGCCCTCGGTTTCCCTCCTTCCTCCCGCCCTCGGTTTCCCTCCTTCCTCCCGCCCTCGGTTTCCCTCCTTCCTCCCGCCCTCGGTTTCCCTCCTTCCTCCCGCCCTCGGTTTCCCTCCTTCCTCCCGCCCTCGGTTTCCCTCCTTCCTCCCGCCCTCGGTTTCCCTCCTTCCTCCCGCCCTCGGTTTCCCTCCTTCCACCCGCCCTCGGTTTCCCTCCTTCCTCCCGCCCTCGGTTTCCCTCCTTCCTCCGGCCCTCGGTTTCCCTCCTTCCTCCCGCCCTCGGTTTCCCTCCTTCCTCCCGCCCTCGGTTTCTCTCCTTCCTCCCGCCCTCGGTTTCCCTCCTTCCTCCCGCCCTCGGTTTCCCTCCTTCCTCCCGCCCTCGGTTTCCCTCCTTCCTCCCGCCCTCGGTTTCCCTCCTTCCACCCGCCCTCGGTTTCCCTCCTTCCTCCCGCCCTCGGTTTACCTCCTTCCTCCCGCCCTCGGTTTCCCTCCTTCCTCCCGCCCTCGGTTTCCCTCCTTCCTCCCGCCCTCGGTTTCCCTCCTTCC
This sequence comes from Heptranchias perlo, assembly GCF_035084215.1. Taxonomy (NCBI): domain Eukaryota; kingdom Metazoa; phylum Chordata; class Chondrichthyes; order Hexanchiformes; family Hexanchidae; genus Heptranchias; species Heptranchias perlo. The sequence goes on from NC_090370.1 coordinate 13,787,859, forward strand.
TCCCGCCCTCGGTTTCCCTCCTTCCTCCCGCCCTCGGTTTCCCTCCTTCCTCCCTCCCTCGGTTTCCCTCCTTCCTCCCGCCCTCGGTTTCCCTCCTTCCTCCCGCCCTCGGTTTCCCTCCTTCCACCCGCCCTCGGTTTCCCTCCTTCCTCCCGCCCTCGGTTTCCCTCCTTCCTCCCGCCCTCGGTTTCCCTCCTTCCTCCCGCCCTCGGTTTCCCTCCTTCCTCACCCTCGGTTTCCCTCCTTCCTCCCGCCCTCGGTTTCTCTCCTTCCACCCGCCCTCGGTTTCCCTCCTTCCTCCCGCCCTCGGTTTCCCTCCTTCCACCCGCCCTCGGTTTCCCTCCTTCCTCCCGCCCTCGGTTTCCCTCCTTCCTCCCGCCCTCGGTTTCCCTCCTTCCTCCCGCCCTCGGTTTCCCTCCTTCCTCCCGCCCTCGGTTTCCCTCCTTCCTCCCGCCCTCGGTTTCCCTCCTTCCACCCGCCCTCGGTTTCCCTCCTTCCTCCCGCCCTCGGTTTCCCTCCTTCCTCCCGCCCTCGGTTTCCCTCCTTCCTCTCGCCCTCGGTTTCCCACCTTCCTCCCGCCCTCGGTTTCCCTCCTTCCTCCCGCCCTCGGTTTCCCTCCTTCCTCCCGCCCTCGGTTTCCCTCCTTCCTCCCGCCCTCGGTTTCCCTCCTTCCTCCCGCCCTCGGTTTCCCTCCTTCCTCCCGCCCTCGGTTTCCCTCCTTCCTCCCGCCCTCGGTTTCCCTCCTTCCTCCCGCCCTCGGTTTCCCTCCTTCCTCCCGCCCTCGGTTTCCCTCCTTCCTCCCGCCCTCGGTTTCCCTCCTTCCTCCCGCCCTCGGTTTCCCTCCTTCCTCCCGCCCTCGGTTTCCCTCCTTCCTCCCGCCCTCGGTTTCCCTCCTTCCTCCCGCCCTCGGTTTCCCTCCTTCCTCCCGCCCTCGGTTTCCCTCCTTCCTCCCGCCCTCGGTTTCCCTCCTTCCACCCGCCCTCGGTTTCCCTCCTTCCTCCCGCCCTCGGTTTCCCTCCTTCCTCACCCTCGGTTTCCCTCCTTCCTCCCGCCCTCGGTTTCCCTCCTTCCACCCGCCCTCGGTTTCCCTCCTTCCACCCGCCCTCGGTTTCCCTCCTTCCTCCCGCCCTCGGTTCCCCTCCTTCCTCCCGCCCTCGGTTTCCCTCCTTCCTCCCGCCCTCGGTTTCCCTCCTTCCTCCCGCCCTCGGTTTCCCTCCTTCCTCTCGCCCTCGGTTTCCCTCCTTCCTCCCGCCCTCGGTTTCCCTCCTTCCTCCCGCCCTCGGTTTCCCTCCTTCCTCCCGCCCTCGGTTTCCCTCCTTCCTCCCGCCCTCGGTTTCCCTCCTTCCTCCCGCCCTCGGTTTCCCTCCTTCCTCCCGCCCTCGGTTTCCCTCCTTCCTCCCGCCCTCGGTTTCCCTCCTTCCTCCCGCCCTCGGTTTCCCTCCTTCCTCCCGCCCTCGGTTTCCCTCCTTCCTCCCGCCCTCGGTTTCCCTCCTTCCTCCCGCCCTCGGTTTCCCTCCTTCCTCCCGCCCTCGGTTTCCCTCCTTCCTCCCGCCCTCGGTTTCCCTCCTTCCTCCCGCCCTCGGTTTCCCTCCTTCCTCCCGCCCTCGGTTTCCCTCCTTCCTCCCGCCCTCGGTTTCCCTCCTTCCTCCCGCCCTCGGTTTCCCTCCTTCCACCCGCCCTCGGTTTCCCTCCTTCCTCCCGCCCTCGGTTTCCCTCCTTCCTCCCGCCCTCGGTTTCCCTCCTTCCTCCCGCCCTCGGTTTCCCTCCTTCCTCCCGCCCTCGGTTTCCCTCCTTCCACCCGCCCTCGGTTTCCCTCCTTCCTCCCGCCCTCGGTTTCCCTCCTTCCTCCCGCCCTCGGTTCCCCTCCTTCCTCCCGCCCTCGGTTTCCCTCCTTCCTCCCGCCCTCGGTTTCCCTCCTTCCACCCGCCCTCGGTTTCCCTCCTTCCTCCCGCCCTCGGTTTCCCTCCTTCCTCCCGCCCTCGGTTCCCCTCCTTCCTCCCGCCCTCGGTTCCCCTCCTTCCTCCCGCCCTCGGTTTCCCTCCTTCCTCCCGCCCTCGGTTTCCCTCCTTCCTCCCTCCCTCGGTTTCCCTCCTTCCACCCGCCCTCGGTTTCCCTCCTTCCTCCCGCCCTCGGTTTCCCTCCTTCCTCCCGCCCTCGGTTTCCCTCCTTCCTCCCGCCCTCGGTTTCCCTCCTTCCTCCCGCCCTCGGTTTACCTCCTTCCTCCCGCCCTCGGTTTCCCCTCCTTCCTCCGCCCTCGGTTTCCCTCCTTCCTCCCGCCCTCGGTTTACCTCCTTCCTCCCGCCCTCGGTTTCCCTCCTTCCTCCCGCCCTCGGTTTCCCTCCTTCCTCCCGCCCTCGGTTTCCCTCCTTCCTCCCGCCCTCGGTTTCCCACCTTCCTCCCGCCCTCGGTTTCCCTCCTTCCTCCCGCCCTCGGTTTCCCTCCTTCCTCCCGCCCTCGGTTTCCCTCCTTCCTCCCGCCCTCGGTTTCCCTCCTTCCTCCCGCCCTCGGTTTCCCTCCTTCCTCCCGCCCTCGGTTTCCCTCCTTCCTCTCCGCCCTCGGTTTCCCTCCTTCCTCCCGCCCTCGGTTTCCCTCCTTCCTCCCGCCCTCGGTTTCCCTCCTTCCTCCCGCCCTCGGTTTCCCTCCTTCCTCCCGCCCTCGGTTTCCCTCCTTCCTCCCGCCCTCGGTTTCCCTCCTTCCTCCCGCCCTCGGTTTCCCTCCTTCCTCCGCCCTCGGTTTCCCTCCTTCCTCCCGCCCTCGGTTTCCCTCCTTCCTCCCGCCCTCGGTTTCCCTCCTTCCTCCCGCCCTCGGTTTCCCTCCTTCCTCCCGCCCTCGGTTTCCCTCCTTCCTCCCGCCCTCGGTTTCCCTCCTTCCTCCCGCCCTCGGTTTCCCTCCTTCCTCCCGCCCTCGGTTTCCCTCCTTCCTCCCGCCCTCGGTTTCCCTCCTTCCTCCCGCCCTCGGTTTCCCTCCTTCCTCCCGCCCTCGGTTTCCCTCCTTCCTCCCGCCCTCGGTTTCCCTCCTTCCTCCCGCCCTCGGTTTCCCTCCTTCCTCCCGCCCTCGGTTTCCCTCCTTCCTCCCGCCCTCGGTTTCCCTCCTTCCTCCCGCCCTCGGTTTCCCTCCTTCCTCCCGCCCTCGGTTTCCCTCCTTCCTCCCGCCCTCGGTTTCCCTCCTTCCTCCCGCCCTCGGTTTCCCTCCTTCCTCCCGCCCTCGGTTTCCCTCCTTCCTCCCGCCCTCGGTTTCCCTCCTTCCTCCCGCCCTCGGTTTCCCTCCTTCCTCCCGCCCTCGGTTTCCCTCCTTCCTCCCGCCCTCGGTTTCCCTCCTTCCTCCCGCCCTCGGTTTCCCTCCTTCCTCCCGCCCTCGGTTTCCCTCCTTCCTCCCGCCCTCGGTTTCCCTCCTTCCTCCCGCCCTCGGTTTCCCTCCTTCCTCCCGCCCTCGGTTTCCCTCCTTCCTCCCGCCCTCGGTTTCCCTCCTTCCTCCCGCCCTCGGTTTCCCTCCTTCCTCCCGCCCTCGGTTTCCCTCCTTCCTCCCGCCCTCGGTTTCCCTCCTTCCTCCCGCCCTCGGTTTCCCTCCTTCCTCCCGCCCTCGGTTTCCCTCCTTCCTCCCGCCCTCGGTTTCCCTCCTTCCTCCCGCCCTCGGTTTCCCTCCTTCCTCCCGCCCTCGGTTTCCCTCCTTCCTCCCGCCCTCGGTTTCCCTCCTTCCTCCCGCCCTCGGTTTCCCTCCTTCCTCCCGCCCTCGGTTTCCCTCCTTCCTCCCCGCCCTCGGTTTCCCTCCTTCCTCCCGCCCTCGGTTTCCCTCCTTCCTCCCGCCCTCGGTTTCCCTCCTTCCTCCCGCCCTCGGTTTCCCTCCTTCCTCCCGCCCTCGGTTTCCCTCCTTCCACCCGCCCTCGGTTTCCCTCCTTCCTCCCGCCCTCGGTTTCCCTCCTTCCTCCCGCCCTCGGTTTCCCTCCTTCCTCCCGCCCTCGGTTTCCCTCCTTCCTCCCGCCCTCGGTTTCCCTCCTTCCTCCCGCCCTCGGTTTCCCTCCTTCCTCCCGCCCTCGGTTTCCCCTCCTTCCACCCGCCCTCGGTTTCCCTCCTTCCTCCCGCCCTAGGTTTCCCTCCTTCCTCCCGCCCTCGGTTTCCCTCCTCCTCCCGCCCTCGGTTTCCCTCCTTCTCCCGCCCTCGGTTTACCTCCTTCCTCCCGCCCTCGGTTTCCCTCCTTCCTCCCGCCCTCGGTTTCCCTCCTTCCTCCCGCCCTCGGTTTCCCTCCTTCCTCCCGCCCTCGGTTTCCCTCCTTCCTCCCGCCCTCGGTTTCCCTCCTTCCTCCCGCCCTCGGTTTCCCTCCTTCCTCCCGCCCTCGGTTTCCCCTCCTTCCTCCCGCCCTCGGTTTCCCTCCTTCCTCCCGCCCTCGGTTTCCCTCCTTCCTCCCGCCCTCGGTTTCCCTCCTTCCTCCCGCCCTCGGTTTCCCTCCTTCCTCCCGCCCTCGGTTTCCCTCCTTCCACCCGCCCTCGGTTTCCCTCCTTCCTCCCGCCCTCGGTTTCCCTCCTTCCTCCCGCCCTCGGTTTCCCTCCTTCCACCCGCCCTCGGTTTCCCACCTTCCTCCCGCCCTCGGTTTCCCTCCTTCCACCCGCCCTCGGTTTCCCTCCTTCCACCCGCCCTCGGTTTCCCTCCTTCCTCCCGCCCTCGGTTTCCCTCCTTCCTCCCGCCCTCGGTTTCCCTCCTTCCTCCCGCCCTCGGTTTCCCTCCTTCCTCCCGCCCTCGGTTTCCCTCCTTCCTCCCGCCCTCGGTTTCCCTCCTTCCTCCCGCCCTCGGTTTCCCTCCTTCCACCCGCCCTCGGTTTCCCTCCTTCCTCCCGCCCTCGGTTTCCCTCCTTCCACCCGCCCTCGGTTTCCCTCCTTCCTCCCGCCCTCGGTTTCCCTCCTTCCACCCGCCCTCGGTTTCCCACCTTCCTCCCGCCCTCGGTTTCCCTCCTTCCACCCGCCCTCGGTTTCCCTCCTTCCTCCCGCCCTCGGTTTCCCTCCTTCCTCCCGCCCTCGGTTTCCCTCCTTCCTCCCGCCCTCGGTTTCCCTCCTTCCTCCCGCCCTCGGTTTCCCTCCTTCCTCCCGCCCTCGGTTTCCCTCCTTCCTCCCGCCCTCGGTTTCCCTCCTTCCTCCCGCCCTCGGTTTCCCTCCTTCCTCCCGCCCTCGGTTTCCCTCCTTCCTCCCGCCCTCGGTTTCCCTCCTTCCACCCGCCCTCGGTTTCCCTCCTTCCTCCCGCCCTCGGTTTCCCTCCTTCCACCCGCCCTCGGTTTCCCTCCTTCCTCCCTCCCGCCCTCGGTTTCCCTCCTTCCTCCCGCCCTCGGTTTCCCTCCTTCCTCCCGCCCTCGGTTTCCCTCCTTCCTCCCGCCCTCGGTTTCCCTCCTTCCTCCCGCCCTCGGTTTCCCTCCTTCCTCCCGCCCTCGGTTTCCCTCCTTCCTCCCGCCCTCGGTTTCGCTCCTTCCTCCCGCCCTCGGTTTCCCTCCTTCCACCCGCCCTCGGTTTCCCTCCTTCCTCCCGCCCTCGGTTTCCCTCCTTCCTCCCGCCCTCGGTTTCCCTCCTTCCACCCGCCCTCGGTTTCCCTCCTTCCTCCCGCCCTCGGTTTCCCTCCTTCCTCCCGCCCTCGGTTTCCCTCCTTCCTCCCGCCCTCGGTTTCCCTCCTTCCTCCCGCCCTCGGTTTCCCTCCTTCCTCCCGCCCTCGGTTTCCCTCCTTCCTCCCGCCCTCGGTTTCCCTCCTTCCTCCCGCCCTCGGTTTCCCACCTTCCTCCCGCCCTCGGTTTCCCTCCTTCCTCCCGCCCTCGGTTTCCCTCCTTCCTCCCGCCCTCGGTTTCCCTCCTTCCTCCCGCCCTCGGTTTCCCTCCTTCCTCCCGCCCTCGGTTTCCCTCCTTCCTCCCGCCCTCGGTTTCCCTCCTTCCTCCCGCCCTCGGTTTCCCTCCTTCCACCCGCCCTCGGTTTCCCTCCTTCCTCCCGCCCTCGGTTTCCCTCCTTCCTCCCGCCCTCGGTTTCCCTCCTTCCTCCCGCCCTCGGTTTCCCTCCTTCCTCCCGCCCTCGGTTTCCCTCCTTCCTCCCGCCCTCGGTTTCCCTCCTTCCTCCCGCCCTCGGTTTACCTCCTTCCTCCCGCCCTCGGTTTCCCTCCTTCCTCCCGCCCTCGGTTTCACTCCTTCCACCCGCCCTCGGTTTCCCTCCTTCCTCCCGCCCTCGGTTTCCCTCCTTCCACCCGCCCTCGGTTTCCCTCCTTCCTCCCGCCCTCGGTTTCCCTCCTTCCTCCCGCCCTCGGTTTCCCTCCTTCCTTGCCCTCGGTTTCCCTCCTTCCTCCCGCTCTCGGTTTCCCTCCTTCCTCCCGCCCTCGGTTTCCCTCCTTCCACCAGCCCTCGGTTTCCCTCCTTCCTCCCGCCCTCGGTTTCCCTCCTTCCACCCGCCCTCGGTTTCCCTCCTTCCACCCGCCCTCGGTTTCCCTCCTTCCTCCCGCCCTCGGTTTCCCTCCTTCCTCCCGCCCTCGGTTTCCCTCCTTCCTCCCGCCCTCGGTTTCCCTCCTTCCTCCCGCCCTCGGTTTCCCTCCTTCCACCCGCCCTCGGTTTCCCTCCTTCCACCCGCCCTCGGTTTCCCACCTTCCTCCCGCCCTCGGTTTCCCTCCTTCCACCCGCCCTCGGTTTCCCTCCTTCCACCCGCCCTCGGTTTCCCTCCTTCCTTGCCCTCGGTTTCCCTCCTTCCTCCCGCCCTCGGTTTCCCTCCTTCCTCCAGCCCTCGGTTTCCCTCCTTCCTCCCGCCCTCGGTTTCCCTCCTTCCTCCCGCCCTCGGTTTCCCTCCTTCCTCCCGCCCTCGGTTTCCCTCCTTCCTCCCGCCCTCGGTTCCCCTCCTTCCTCCCGCCCTCGGTTTCCCTCCTTCCACCCGCCCTCGGTTTCCCTCCTTCCACCAGCCCTCGGTTTCCCTCCTTCCACCCGCCCTCGGTTTCCCTCCTTCCTCCCGCCCTCGGTTTCCCTCCTTCCTCCCGCCCTCGGTTTCCCTCCTTCCTCCCGCCCTCGGTTTCCCTCCTTCCTCCCGCCCTCGGTTTCCCTCCTTCCTCCCGCCCTCGGTTTCCCTCCTTCCTCCCGCCCTCGGTTTCCCTCCTTCCACCCGCCCTCGGTTTCCCTCCTTCCTCCCGCCCTCGGTTTCCCTCCTTCCTCCCGCCCTCGGTTTCCCTCCTTCCACCAGCCCTCGGTTTCCCTCCTTCCACCCGCCCTCGGTTTCCCTCCTTCCACCCGCCCTCGGTTTCCCTCCTTCCTCCCGCCCTCGGTTTCCCTCCTTCCTCCCGCCCTCGGTTCCCCTCCTTCCACCCGCCCTCGGTTTCCCTCCTTCCTCCCGCCCTAGGTTTCCCTCCTTCCTCCCGCCCTCGGTTTCCCTCCTTCCTCCGCCCTCGGTTTCCCTCCTTCCTCCCGCCCTCGGTTTACCTCCTTCCTCCCGCCCTCGGTTTCCCTCCTTCCTCCCGCCCTCGGTTTCCCTCCTTCCTCCCGCCCTCGGTTTCCCTCCTTCCACCCGCCCTCGGTTTCCCTCCTTCCTCCCGCCCTCGGTTTCCCTCCTTCCTCCCGCCCTCGGTTTCCCTCCTTCCTCCCGCCCTCGGTTTCCCTCCTTCCTCCCGCCCTCGGTTTCCCTCCTTCCACCCGCCCTCGGTTTCCCTCCTTCCTCCCGCCCTCGGTTTCCCTCCTTCCACCCGCCCTCGGTTTCCCTCCTTCCTCCCGCCCTCGGTTTCCCTCCTTCCTCCCGCCCTCGGTTTCCCTCCTTCCACCCGCCCTCGGTTTCCCACCTTCCTCCCGCCCTCGGTTTCCCTCCTTCCACCCGCCCTCGGTTTCCCACCTTCCTCCCGCCCTCGGTTTCCCTCCTTCCACCCGCCCTCGGTTTCCCTCCTTCCACCCGCCCTCGGTTTCCCTCCTTCCTCCCGCCCTCGGTTTCCCTCCTTCCTCCCGCCCTCGGTTTCCCTCCTTCCTCCCGCCCTCGGTTTCCCTCCTTCCTCCCGCCCTCGGTTTCCCTCCTTCCACCCGCCCTCGGTTTCCCTCCTTCCTCCCGCCCTCGGTTTCCCTCCTTCCACCCGCCCTCGGTTTCCCTCCTTCCTCCCGCCCTCGGTTTCCCTCCTTCCACCCGCCCTCGGTTTCCCACCTTCCTCCCGCCCTCGGTTTCCCTCCTTCCACCCGCCCTCGGTTTCCCTCCTTCCTCCCGCCCTCGGTTTCCCTCCTTCCTCCCGCCCTCGGTTTCCCTCCTTCCTCCCGCCCTCGGTTTCCCTCCTTCCTCCCGCCCTCGGTTTCCCTCCTTCCTCCCGCCCTCGGTTTCCCTCCTTCCTCCCGCCCTCGGTTTCCCTCCTTCCTCCCGCCCTCGGTTTCCCTCCTTCCTCCCGCCCTCGGTTTCCCTCCTTCCTCCCGCCCTCGGTTTCCCTCCTTCCTCCCCGCCCTCGGTTTCCCTCCTTCCTCCCGCCCTCGGTTTCCCTCCTTCCACCCGCCCTCGGTTTCCCTCCTTCCTCCCGCCCTCGGTTTCCCTCCTTCCTCCCGCCCTCGGTTTCCCTCCTTCCTCCCGCCCTCGGTTTCCCTCCTTCCTCCCGCCCTCGGTTTCCCTCCTTCCTCCCGCCCTCGGTTTCCCTCCTTCCTCCCGCCCTCGGTTTCCCTCCTTCCTCCCGCCCTCGGTTTCGCTCCTTCCTCCCGCCCTCGGTTTCCCTCCTTCCACCCGCCCTCGGTTTCCCTCCTTCCTCCCGCCCTCGGTTTCCCTCCTTCCTCCCGCCCTCGGTTTCCCTCCTTCCACCCGCCCTCGGTTTCCCTCCTTCCTCCCGCCCTCGGTTTCCCTCCTTCCTCCCGCCCTCGGTTTCCCTCCTTCCACCCGCCCTCGGTTTCCCTCCTTCCTCCCGCCCTCGGTTTCCCTCCTTCCTCCCGCCCTCGGTTTCCCTCCTTCCTCCCGCCCTCGGTTTCCCTCCTTCCTCCCGCCCTCGGTTTCCCACCTTCCTCCCGCCCTCGGTTTCCCTCCTTCCTCCCGCCCTCGGTTTCCCTCCTTCCTCCCGCCCTCGGTTTCCCTCCTTCCTCCCGCCCTCGGTTTCCCTCCTTCCTCCCGCCCTCGGTTTCCCTCCTTCCTCCCGCCCTCGGTTTCCCTCCTTCCTCCCGCCCTCGGTTTCCCCTCCTTCCACCCGCCCTCGGTTTCCCTCCTTCCTCCCGCCCTCGGTTTCCCTCCTTCCTCCCGCCCTCGGTTTCCCTCCTTCCTCCCGCCCTCGGTTTCCCTCCTTCCTCCCGCCCTCGGTTTCCCTCCTTCCTCCCGCCCTCGGTTTCCCTCCTTCCTCCCGCCCTCGGTTTACCTCCTTCCTCCCGCCCTCGGTTTCCCTCCTTCCTCCCGCCCTCGGTTTCACTCCTTCCACCCGCCCTCGGTTTCCCTCCTTCCTCCCGCCCTCGGTTTCCCTCCTTCCACCCGCCCTCGGTTTCCCTCCTTCCTCCCGCCCTCGGTTTCCCTCCTTCCTCCCGCCCTCGGTTTCCCTCCTTCCTTGCCCTCGGTTTCCCTCCTTCCTCCCGCTCTCGGTTTCCCTCCTTCCTCCCGCCCTCGGTTTCCCTCCTTCCACCAGCCCTCGGTTTCCCTCCTTCCTCCCGCCCTCGGTTTCCCTCCTTCCACCCGCCCTCGGTTTCCCTCCTTCCACCCGCCCTCGGTTTCCCTCCTTCCTCCCGCCCTCGGTTTCCCTCCTTCCTCCCGCCCTCGGTTTCCCTCCTTCCTCCCGCCCTCGGTTTCCCTCCTTCCTCCCGCCCTCGGTTTCCCTCCTTCCACCCGCCCTCGGTTTCCCTCCTTCCACCCGCCCTCGGTTTCCCACCTTCCTCCCGCCCTCGGTTTCCCTCCTTCCACCCGCCCTCGGTTTCCCTCCTTCCACCCGCCCTCGGTTTCCCTCCTTCCTTGCCCTCGGTTTCCCTCCTTCCTCCCGCCCTCGGTTTCCCTCCTTCCTCCAGCCCTCGGTTTCCCTCCTTCCTCCCGCCCTCGGTTTCCCTCCTTCCTCCCGCCCTCGGTTTCCCCTCCTTCCTCCCGCCCTCGGTTTCCCTCCTTCCTCCCGCCCTCGGTTCCCCTCCTTCCTCCCGCCCTCGGTTTCCCTCCTTCCTCCCGCCCTCGGTTCCCCTCCTTCCACCAGCCCTCGGTTTCCCTCCTTCCACCCGCCCTCGGTTTCCCTCCTTCCTCCCGCCCTCGGTTTCCCTCCTTCCTCCCGCCCTCGGTTTCCCTCCTTCCTCCCGCCCTCGGTTTCCCTCCTTCCTCCCGCCCTCGGTTTCCCTCCTTCCTCCCGCCCTCGGTTTCCCTCCTTCCTCCCGCCCTCGGTTTCCCTCCTTCCTCCCGCCCTCGGTTTCCCTCCTTCCTCCCGCCCTCGGTTTCCCTCCTTCCTCCCGCCCTCGGTTTCCCTCCTTCCTCCCGCCCTCGGTTTCCCTCCTTCCTCCCGCCCTCGGTTTCCCTCCTTCCACCCGCCCTCGGTTCCCCTCCTTCCTCCCGCCCTCGGTTCCCCTCCTTCCTCCCGCCCTCGGTTTCCCTCCTTCCTCCCGCCCTCGGTTCCCCTCCTTCCTCCCGCCCTCGGTTCCCCTCCTTCCTCCCGCCCTCGGTTTCCCTCCTTCCTCTCGCCCTCGGTTTCCCTCCTTCCTCCCGCCCTCGGTTTCCCTCCTTCCACCCGCCCTCGGTTTCCCTCCTTCCTCCCGCCCTCGGTTTCCCTCCTTCCTCCCGCCCTCGGTTTCCCTCCTTCCACCCGCCCTCGGTTTCCCTCCTTCCTCCCGCCCTCGGTTTCCCTCCTTCCTCCCGCCCTCGGTTTCCCTCCTTCCTCCCGCCCTCGGTTTCCCTCCTTCCTCCCGCCCTCGGTTTCCCTCCTTCCTCCCGCCCTCGGTTTCCCTCCTTCCTCCCGCCCTCGGTTTCCCTCCTTCCTCCCGCCCTCGGTTTCCCTCCTTCCTCCCGCCCTCGGTTTCCCTCCTTCCTCCCGCCCTCGGTTTCCCTCCTTCCTCCCGCCCTCGGTTTCCCTCCTTCCACCCGCCCTCGGTTTCCCTCCTTCCACCCGCCCTCGGTTTCCCTCCTTCCACCCGCCCTCGGTTTCCCTCCTTCCTCCCGCCCTCGGTTTCCCTCCTTCCACCCGCCCTCGGTTTCCCTCCTTCCTCCCGCCCTCGGTTTCCCTCCTTCCTCCCGCCCTCGGTTTCCCTCCTTCCTCTCGCCCTCGGTTTCCCTCCTTCCTCTCGCCCTCGGTTTCCCTCCTTCCTCCCGCCCTCGGTTTCCCTCCTTCCTCCCGCCCTCGGTTTCCCTCCTTCCACCCGCCCTCGGTTTCCCTCCTTCCTCCCGCCCTCGGTTTCCCTCCTTCCACCCGCCCTCGGATTCTCTCCTTCCACCCGCCCTCGGTTTCCCACCTTCCACCCGCCCTCGGTTTCCCACCTTCCTCCCGCCCTCGGTTTCCCTCCTTCCTCCCGCCCTCGGTTTCCCTCCTTCCTCCCGCCCTCGGTTTCCCTCCTTCCTCCCGCCCTCGGTTTCCCTCCTTCCACCCGCCCTCGGTTCCCCTCCTTCCTCCCGCCCTCGGTTTCCCTCCTTCCTCCCGCCCTCGGTTTCCCTCCTTCCACCCGCCCTCGGTTTCCCTCCTTCCTCCCGCCCTCGGTTCCCCTCCTTCCTCCCGCCCTCGGTTTCCCTCCTTCCTCCCGCCCTCGGTTTCCCTCCTTCCACCCGCCCTCGGTTTCCCTCCTTCCACCCGCCCTCGGTTTCCCTCCTTCCACCCGCCCTCGGTTCCCCTCCTTCCTCCCGCCCTCGGTTTCCCTCCTTCCTCCCGCCCTCGGTTTCCCTCCTTCCTCCCGCTCTCGGTTTCCCTCCTTCCTCCCGCCCTCGGTTTCCCTCCTTCCACCCGCCCTCGGTTCCCCTCCTTCCTCCCGCCCTCGGTTTCCCTCCTTCCTCCCGCCCTCGGTTTCCCTCCTTCCTCCCGCCCTCGGTTTCCCTCCTTCCTCCCGCCCTCGGTTTCCCTCCTTCCTCCCGCCCTCGGTTTCCCTCCTTCCTCCCGCCCTCGGTTTCCCTCCTTCCACCCGCCCTCGGTTTCCCTCCTTCCTCCCGCCCTCGGTTTCCCTCCTTCCTCCCGCCCTCGGTTTCCCTCCTTCCTCCCGCCCTCGGTTTCCCTCCTTCCTCCCGCCCTCGGTTTCCCTCCTTCCTCCCGCCCTCGGTTCCCCTCCTTCCTCCCGCCCTCGGTTTCCCTCCTTCCTCCCGCCCTCGGTTTCCCTCCTTCCTCCCGCCCTCGGTTTCCCTCCTTCCTCCCGCTCTCGGTTTCCCTCCTTCCTCCCGCTCTCGGTTTCCCTCCTTCCTCCCGCCCTCGGTTTCCCTCCTTCCTCCCGCCCTCGGTTCCCCTCCTTCCACCCGCCCTCGGTTTCCCTCCTTCCTCCCGCCCTCGGTTTCCCTCCTTCCTCCCGCCCTCGGTTTCCCTCCTTCCTCCCGCCCTCGGTTTCCCTCCTTCCTCCCGCCCTCGGTTTCCCTCCTTCCTCCCGCCCTCGGTTTCCCTCCTTCCTCCCGCCCTCGGTTTCCCTCCTTCCTCCCTCCCTCGGTTTCCCTCCTTCCTCCCGCCCTCGGTTTCCCTCCTTCCTCCCGCCCTCGGTTTCCCTCCTTCCTCCCGCCCTCGGTTTCCCTCCTTCCTCTCGCCCTCGGTTTCCCTCCTTCCTCCCGCCCTCGGTTTCCCTCCTTCCTCCCGCCCTCGGTTTCCCTCCTTCCTCCCGCCCTCGGTTTCCCTCCTTCCTCCCGCCCTCGGTTTCCCTCCTTCCTCCCGCCCTCGGTTTCCCTCCTTCCTCCCGCCCTCGGTTTCCCTCCTTCCACCCGCCCTCGGTTTCCCTCCTTCCACCCGCCCTCGGTTTCCCTCCTTCCTCTCGCCCTCGGTTTCCCTCCTTCCTCCCGCCCTCGGTTTCCCTCCTTCCTCCCGCCCTCGGTTTCCCTCCTTCCTCCCGCCCTCGGTTTCCCTCCTTCCTCCCGCCCTCGGTTTCCCACCTTCCTCCCGCCCTCGGTTTCCCTCCTTCCTCCCGCCCTCGGTTTCCCTCCTTCCTCCCGCCCTCGGTTTCCCTCCTTCCACCCGCCCTCGGTTTCCCTCCTTCCACCCGCCCTCGGTTTCCCTCCTTCCTCCCGCCCTCGGTTTCCCTCCTTCCTCCCGCCCTCGGTTTCCCTCCTTCCTCCCGCCCTCGGTTTCCCTCCTTCCTCCCGCCCTCGGTTTCCCTCCTTCCACCCGCCCTCGGTTTCCCTCCTTCCTCCCGCCCTCGGTTTCCCTCCTTCCTCCCGCCCTCGGTTCCCCTCCTTCCTCCCGCCCTCGGTTTCCCTCCTTCCTCCCGCCCTCGGTTTCCCTCCTTCCACCCGCCCTCGGTTTCCCTCCTTCCTCCCGCCCTCGGTTTCCCTCCTTCCTCCCGCCCTCGGTTTCCCTCCTTCCTCCCTCCCTCGGTTTACCTCCTTCCTCCCGCCCTCGGTTTCCCTCCTTCCTCCCGCCCTCGGTTTCCCTCCTTCCTCCCGCCCTCGGTTTCCCTCCTTCCACCCGCCCTCGGTTTCCCTCCTTCCACCCGCCCTCGGTTTCCCTCCTTCCTCCCGCCCTCGGTTTCCCTCCTTCCTCCCGCCCTCGGTTTCCCTCCTTCCTCCCGCCCTCGGTTTCCCTCCTTCCTCCCGCCCTCGGTTTCCCTCCTTCCTCCCGCCCTCGGTTTCCCTCCTTCCTCCCGCCCTCGGTTTCCCTCCTTCCTCCCGCCCTCGGTTTCCCTCCTTCCTCCCGCCCTCGGTTTCCCTCCTTCCTCCCGCCCTCGGTTTCCCTCCTTCCTCCCGCCCTCGGTTTCCCTCCTTCCTCCCGCCCTCGGTTTCCCTCCTTCCTCCCGCCCTCGGTTTCTCTCCTTCCTCCCGCCCTCGGTTTCCCTCCTTCCTCCCGCCCTCGGTTTCCCTCCTTCCTCCCGCCCTCGGTTTCCCTCCTTCCTCCCGCCCTCGGTTTCCCTCCTTCCTCCCGCCCTCGGTTTCCCTCCTTCCTCCCGCCCTCGGTTTCCCTCCTTCCTCCCGCCCTCGGTTTCCCTCCTTCCTCCCGCCCTCGGTTTCCCTCCTTCCTCCCGCCCTCGGTTTCCCTCCTTCCTCCCGCCCTCGGTTTCCCTCCTTCCTCCCGCCCTCGGTTTCCCTCCTTCCTCCCTCCCTCGGTTTCCCTCCTTCCTCCCGCTCTCGGTTTCCCTCCTTCCTCCCGCCCTCGGTTTCCCTCCTTCCACCAGCCCTCGGTTTCCCTCCTTCCACCAGCCCTCGGTTCCCCTCCTTCCTCCCGCCCTCGGTTCCCCTCCTTCCTCCCGCCCTCGGTTCCCCTCCTTCCTCCCGCCCTCGGTTTCCCTCCTTCCTCCCGCCCTCGGTTTCCCACCTTCCTCCCGCCCTCGGTTTCCCTCCTTCCTCCCGCCCTCGGTTCCCCTCCTTCCTCCCGCCCTCGGTTTCCCTCCTTCCACCAGCCCTCGGTTTCCCTCCTTCCTCCCGCCCTCGGTTTCCCTCCTTCCTCCCGCCCTCGGTTTCCCTCCTTCCTCCCGCCCTCGGTTTCCCTCCTTCCTCACCCTCGGTTTCCTTTTACCCCTGCTCACGGGCGGCCTCCTGCTTCTTGGAACTCCTCGCACAACAGCTGCTGGGGCGAAACCACGGGCAAAAATTCTCAACTGCAGGTCAATGCAATAACACTTGCAGGCGTCACGTGATCAGACGTCACGTGATCAGACGTCACATGATTAGACGTCACGTGTGATCAGATGTCACATGATTTGACGTCACGTGTGATCAGATGTCACGTGATTTGACGTCACGTGTGATCAGATGTCACGTGATTTGACGTCACGTGTGATCAGATGTCACGTGATTCGACATCACGTGTGATCAGATGTCACATGGTCAGATATCACGTGGTCAGAACATCATGTGATCAAACCTCCAGGAATGCCTCCAGCCAGAGTTGGCAACCCTACTCCAACACAACAGACATCCACCATCATATTATCCACTCCAGTATGTCGAGGCACTGGTGTTGACTCGAGTCTGATGTATAAGCGTTTATCGTACAGAAGGGATTTGTTTGAAATCTCGTAAAAGGTTGTTACAATGTTTTTCCTTTGCAGAGTTGAGTGATCAACTGTTCGAAGTGGTGGGATTGGAAGGCGCGATTGAGATGGGACAGATTTATGCAGGACTGAAGAGCGCAGGGAAACGATTGGCTCAAAGCTCTGACGTTATCATCAGGTAACAGAAGTGGAGTGAAGGTGGCTCCATGTAGACCAATGGCATCCGAGCTGAACTGAAATATAAGACAAATTAAAACGTGACAACTATCTCTCTGAGTTTCATTTATTTCTTTGCTCCTGAATGCTGTCACACATTTGATTCTTTTTGCTTCTCCCCAGGACAAAAAGGTCGTTGCCGATGCAAATTGATGGGGAGCCATGGGTCCAGCCTCCATGTACGGTAAGTCACAAATCCTGACATAAAATATTGAACTCATCTGGTTTGTTTGATTGAGTGAGGTATCCATCTTCCTGAATACAAATTGTGCAGTAACCAAGGCATGGTCCTGACCAGACCAACAGTGATAACACTCGGAGATGGCCAGCACTGTTCCATTGGCAGATGATAGGCACTGTTTCATTCCCTCAGTACTGCACTGGGAGTGTCAGCCTAGATTATGTGCTCAAGGCTCTGGAGTGGGACTTGAAACCCCCAGTCAGAGGCGAGAGTGTTACCACTGAGCCAAGGCTGACACCATATCATAGGGTCCTAATGGATGGACTGAGGGTCATGCACACTCTGCCCATTGGTACTGTCGCTGCAGCACCTGAAGAGGTGGGAGGCCAGCTTAACGGGCCAGAAGTGCCTCAAAGACTGGCGAGACCAGGGCCGTCAGCAGGTGAGAGAGCAGCGAGAAATGGATGGAGCAGAGGCCGCTACAAGGCCCGCTACCTCCATCAGGAGACTTCAGGGCCTTCAGGTGGTCCCAGGGAGTGGGGTGGGAAATGGGAAGAGAAGCCAGGCCCCACCTCCCCACTTGCATATGGTGGGCGGGGAAAGGGGTGACCAAGGGCATTCCCAGCAGGGGTGGGAGGTAGGAAATTAAGGTCAGGGCAGGTAGGCCCTGTTAGGCCTCGCTGCCTAATTTTCCCCTCTATTTCTGCCACTATCCCACCTGACAGGATAGCAGAGGAAAATCCAGGCAAAGGAGCTCTCACATTATAACCTTTTATGATAAAATGATCTTTATTGGGATGTTGAGTGAATGAGTAAATGCAATGCAGTTGTGTGTATGTAACAATGGACCACAAGCATTTACCCAAGTCACAGTGAAATCAAACAGAACAGAGGTGGAAGGCAAATAGAAGGAATGAGATGAACATAAAATTCCTGGGAACAAATGAACAGCGAATATGTGGTTTCCACAGGATAAAAAAACTGTAGAGTTCGATCTTTATAACAGCCTGTTTTTTTGTGACTCTTCCAGATTAAAATAACCCATAAAAACCAATCGCCAATGTTGATGGGTCCCTCAACAAAATCATCTGGATCCAAAAAGTGAGATTGCCAAGGCAGATACTTCATTCATCAGATTCTTTAAACTATCAAACTCCTCATTATATCGGACTCTTCAATTTATTGGATTCTTTAGTCCATTTGACTCTAAGTTATGAGATTCTTCAATTTGCCAAAACTCTTTCATTTATTGGACCCTTTACTTTGTCAGACCTTTTAGTGTTCAACATCTAACCCCCTTAATCTGTCAGATTCTTCAATCTTTCACTCCCTTTACTAATCAGACACTTCAGTTCAACACACTCTTTAACATGTGAGTGTAGCCCCTTCGATCTTTCAGACTCATTAATATGTTGGAATCACAAAGTAAAATATTACAGTACATTATTTGCCCTGACACTACCATGTGGTTCTTGTACTGACATTGAAAAGTATCTGGAGTATATTCTAGGAATGAACAGTAACTTGCATGCAATTTAGGGGCATTAACTAATTGCACGTTCATTGAATGTTTCCATTTAACTGAGACAGCGGTATTTTACAAGATGGACTTCTTCCTACACGTGAGGAGAATTTACTTGTATGTTTCTTCAAAGAAAGGTAACAAAACCGCTGACCAGGCAACTGAGAGTAATGCTATTTAGTATTAATTTTAGTGACAGAGCTGACAGATGTGCTTATCTCCCAATAAACGTATAACTGCCTTCATGAAATGTCCACATTAGACTATTTATTAAGGATGAATCACTTGTAATGTCTGTACCACTGCCCACTTAATAACTCAAGCTTCTACAGCCAGATATAAATGGGAAAGTTTACTATTTGACAATGTGGTGTTAATAATATGTAACTGTGGAGAGTTTGCCTGATGTGTGCTGGACAGATAATATCAAACCTAAGCCGGGAAAACTCAAGTAATTGGGAATATTTAATGCTTTAGGTCAAGTTCTGTATTCACAGCATGCGAACTGTGTGAATCAGCAACTCCATGTGAGAGTTAACATGATGTGATTTGATTAATTAAAATACTTCATAGTGGGAGCGAATGGAAGGTGATTTGCCCCATCAGAATTTGATGCAGGAAGGTCGTTGGGAAGATGACCATTGAAATGCGATATAACCAGAGAAAATGAGCAATGATGTAGTTCATTGGAGTATATATATAATCTAATGATGGGAGTGAATAGGGAGGGGTTTGGTTCACTGGCATTCTATATACTGGGAATAAAATGGAACTATTGGCCTGTTGATGCTTGGATTAAAGTTCTGCTTGGTAATAGGATTAACAGAAATGAACCAAATCTAATTCATGGCATGGATCCTACTCACTCTCATCTAAATCAGAGAGTTCGATAGGCCTCTTAAGGGTCAAATGTAAAGTAACTGTAAGGGTCTCCTGATTACAACATGACATCTAACAAGTTTCAGGACTCCTTAACATTCCTTTCTCTCTGACTCTCTTTATCGTGATGTTATTAGTTGGGGCATAAAATCAAGTAGTGCAGATTTCAGATACTAGATATTACCTACAAGAGGAAAGGGTAACTATAGGGACTGGGACACAATGAGAAGGTAGGAGGGAGAAGAGGTCATTCCAGCCATCTCATTCCTCCAGATGATTAGGTCCAGATACAGGACCCACTCAGACTGTTGGTACCTCCTGCCTACCTTGGCACCATGCCTGAATCCCTCTACCCCCCCTTGTTCAGTTGGGGGGAAGATGGTGGCGATGCAGGTAAGAAGATCATTGTATTTTTGTATCTGTATATTGAGGTATGTGGATGGTGGAGTTGTATACATATGCATAATTGCCTCTTCTGTTCGTACATTTTGTATATATAAAAGGAATAAAAGCTTCAGATTTACCAGTTCGGTTTGGTCATTTGTTATTTATCCCTCCCAGAATGCCCTGCAGCGCACACCATTCTTGCAAGCACCCAGTAGGAAGTGGCCACCAGGAAATGCAGAAGGATGTCCTCTGCTGATTTGCCCTCCAATATTCCCTCCCTTGTTGCAAAGCAGTTCCCCAGAGCACTTGGCAGAGATCAGGCACACACTGTATAGAGCCCAACAAGCAAAAGCCCACATCCTACTGCCTGTCAGAGTCCACCAGCACACCATGTCACCAAACCTAATCTACCAAAAGGTTTTAGAACTCACATTCTCATGTAAAAGATGAATACTGGCAATTTATGACAGGAATATTATCTTCAACACTTGCACGTGAAAAGGAAAGCAAAGATTATTAGACCAATAGAATGACATAATGTGTTTCTCTACCTATTCAATTAAGTACTTTTGAAGTGTAGTCACTGTTGTGATGTAGGAAATGCGGCAGCCAATTTGCGCACAGCAAGATCCCACAAACAGCAATGAGATAATGACCAGATAATCTTTCAGTGATGTTGGTTGAGGGATAAATATTGGCCAGGACACTGGGGAGAACTCCCCTGCTCTTCTTCGAATAGCATCATGGGATCTTTTACATCCACCTGAGAGGGCAGATGGGGCCTTGGTTTAAAGCCTCATCTGAAAGATGGCACCTCTGACAGTGCAGCGCTCCCTCAGTACTGAAGTAGAGTGTCAGCCTAGATTATGTGCTCAAGTCCTGGAGTGGGACTTGAATCCATGGCCTTCTGCCTCGGAGTCACGGCTGGCCACCACAATACCATGCCATGTCTCTGCACAAGTGAGTGGGCAAGTTTCCAACACCCTGCGGAAACTCTCCCACCAGATCAGTGACCAGAATTGCCAGCCCACCTGCAGGTCCCTGTGAGACCTCACCACCTACAGGTAGTGAGCCCATGGAAGCCAATCTCCCAGCCAGCCAGTAACAGGAACTCACTTAGAAATAGTGAATGAGGTAGAATGCACATTACTGGTACCTGAGAGAGGAGCACAGTGGAGCAGCACGTTACAAAAATAAAAGGGAGGCACTGATTATTTGATGACTCCTTAGCCTTTACGTTCTCATTCGGGCTGCAGTTTGCAAACAAATGGCTAGAAAGAGGAGCCCAGATATTCTGGTGGAGGCCTTTTGGTAGCCGATCTCGAATGGGGAGGATCTTTCGTCTGTCCCATGATTGCACCCTGACCCCGGCCCGTATCCTGGGGTCAGAGGTATTTCCATATTGAAGGCAGGCTCTGACACCATTTATGGTGTTGATGGGAAGCCCACTTTAGGTTGGGGAGGGAGGGGAGCAGCAATAAAAGCATCTTAAAAGGCCTTCTTCCTGGTTCGGTGAGACAATTGATTGCTCTGCAGTTGATTGCATTGCACCCGAGGCCCTTAGCAACAGTGATCACCAAAGACCCACAGACGTTGCTAGGGTGCATCATTTAAACTCCTCCTGGTTCCACATTAAAACTGCGGCCGCTGGCAGCCTCCAATCTCCGGGTCAAAATCCTGGAACTCCCTTCCTAACAGCACTGTGGGAGAACCTTCACCACACGGACTGCAGCGGTTCAAGAAGGCGGCTCACCACCACCTTCTCAAGGGCAATTAGGGATGGACAATAAATGCCGGCCTTGACAGCGACGCCCACATCCCATGAACGAATAAAAAAAAATCTCCACCCTCCTCCTCTTCTTCCTCGATCTCCCCCCCACCCCACTCCCAGACTCCCCTCCAGTTCTGGCGCCTCCACTGGCCGCTCTTCGTCTTCGCGACGGGTGCACTCCTCAAGGAGCGACTGGCACCCCCAGCACACCGCTCGCATCTGATGACCAATTTTGCGTGGTCCTCTTGCCCATAAGTTACGGCATGGCGGTCCATGGCTGCTGTTGGGCTTGTGCCCAAAATCCGGGCACGAACCAATTTCTAGGCTCACAGGTGGCCAAGTCACCTGCCTGTCTCTCCTTTTCTCTGTCCGTCTTTGTGTCTCTCTCCCCCCAAAGTAAAAAACAAAACAATAGTGACTTAAATGTAAATTCTGAGAAACCGATTAAAATCCATTCTCCAGTAGTTTTGAAATCATTTGGAAAAAACGAGCGAATCAGCAGCCCATTTTACACCAGACACGATTTTCTTTTTCATTGAAGTCAAAGCAGGTGTCCTATTCGTTATGAGTCCATTTCACACTCCTGGCGGAGAGCAATATCACCCCCAGAAAAATGCAGTAGACAGTCGGCAATGTCTGAAGTGTGACAGACAGGAAATGTAACAGGCAAAGTTATTAATCACATGATAGGTTGATGGATAGAAAGATAGATAAATTACAGACAGATCGATCGATAGAGATGGATGGATAGACAGATAGAGATAGATAGATAGAGAGAGATGGACAGATAGATAGATAGAGATAGATAGATAGAGAGAGATGGACAGATAGATAGAGATAGATAGATAGAGGGAGATGGATAGATAGATAGATGGATAGAGATAGATAGAGAGATTTTTGTTTGTATCCCTGGACGTAAAGTATCCCCTGGACGTAAAGTATCCCCTGGGGGTAAAGTATCCCCTGGGGGTAAAGTATCCCCTGGGGGTAAAGTATCCCCTGGACGTAAAGTATCCCCTGGGGGTAAAGTATCCCCTGGACGTAAAGTATCCCCTGGACGTAAAGTATCCCCTGGGGGTAAAGTATCCCCTGGACGTAAAGTATCCCCTGGGGGTAAAGTATCCCATAGGTGTAAAGTATCCCCTGGGGGTAAAGTATCCCTGGACGTAAAGTATCCCCTGGGGGTAAAGTATCCCTGGACGTAAAGTATCCCCTGGGGGTAAAGTATCCCTGGACGTAAAGTATCCCCTGGGGGTAAAGTATCCCTGGACGTAAAGTATCCCCTGGGGGTAAAGTATCCCATAGGTGTAAAGTATCCCCTGGGGGTAAAGTATCCCTGGACGTAAAGTATCCCCTGGGGGTAAAGTATCCCCTGGGGGTAAAGTATCCCTGGACGTAAAGTATCCCCTGGGGGTAAAGTATCCCATAGGTGTAAAGTATCCCCTGGGGGTAAAGTATCCCATAGGTGTAAAGTATCCCATAGGTGTAAAGTATCCCCTGGGGGTAAAGTATCCCATAGGTGTAAAGTATCCCCTGGGGGTAAAGTATCCCCTGGATGTAAAGTATCCCCTGGGGGTAAAGTATCCCTGGACATAAAGTATCCCCTGGGGGTAAAGTATCCCCTGGGGGTAAAGTACCCCTGGACATAAAGTATCCCCTGGGGGTAAAGTATCCCCTGGGGGTAAAGTATCCCTGGACATAAAGTATCCCCTGGGGGTAAAGTATCCCCTGGGTGAATGTCTGCCCAATTTTTTCTCTCTGCGCTCTGCCTCGGTGCTACTTTATGCCCAGGCGGTCAGTCCAGATGGAAGTGAATTATCTCCTGTCTGTGTGGTGTGTGTCCCCTGTAAAGTGCTTCATGAAGAAACCAATAGAGGGCAGCAGTGATCCAAGACTGGCACAATAGTGGGTCTGCTTTCCAGTTCTTTTCAGCAGAGGAGTGAACCCTCCCAGGTCTCCAGTAATCAGATGAATCCCTGATATGAACTATTTGCAGGCTCACGGGTGTTCTTCCACATGCATTAAAAACTGCGCCTGCTGCACCCTCGGCCAACCTGGGCCACTGGGATGTTGTGCAAAAGTCTACTGTCTTCTCATCTCCCCCACACCCCCTCACACCCCACAACCAAAGGGGAGAGTTGAAAACTTCACTTTAAACAAGCTGCTGCCTTGAAGTTAGATTTTCCACAGGCTGAGGGGAGTGAACTCTTCTACCTCAGTTACCAGGAGTAGATAACGCTCCATCTTTATAAACCAGAGACTCGCTTGTGAGGAATTGTTCTGCTTTGATCAGGATTGCTACAAACTGCAGATAAAATCCACTTCATAAAACTCTGTCCCACGTACATTAATCAACAACTCGACATAAATAGAAATAAACAGTTGAAAGTGATTCGGCCCCTCGGGATGCCCCTATCTCCAGGTAACACATAATGGGCGATTTGGGGCTCAATTTGGTTCATTTTGCCTCTCAGCAAGAAGCATATTTCAGAGCATAAGATCCTTCCAGTTACCAGAGCTCCAAGGGTTAAATTATGAGGCTGATTACATAAATTAGGCTTGATTTCCCTGGAATATAGAAGGTTAAGGGGTGATTTGATTTGAGTTTTTTTAGGATTTTGAAAGGAATTGATAGGTAGATAGAGAGAAACTTTTTCCGCTGGTGGGGGAGTCGAGGACAATGGGACATAACCTTAAAATCAGAGCCAGGCCATTCAGGAGAGAAGTTCGGAAACAATTCTTCACACAAAGGGTGGTAGAAGTGTGGAACTCTCTCCCATAAAGAGCAGTAGATGCTCGCTCAATTAATCATCTTAAATCTGAGATCAATACATTTTCGCTAGCCAAGGGTATTATGGGATATGGAGTCAAGGCAACAATGGAGTTAGGGTATAGATCAGCCATGATCTCATTGAATGGCAGAATAGGCTCGAGGGGCTGAATGGCCTTCTCCTGTTCCTATCTTCCTATGTTCTCACTCTGCTACCTCCCTCCTCTCCCCACAGATGGAGGGAGTGGAACCCAGGAAGAGGCTTTGAGGGCACTTCAAAATTACCAAGAGAACTGATGAAGTTGATCCAGGCAAATTGGTGAAGGGGACACAAGTTAGTTAGTTAGGAGTGAGAAGGGAAGTCAGGCAGAATGCTATCATCCAAAGGGTAATGGAGTTGTAAAATAAGGTACCAGGGAAAGACATTGATGCAGACAGTGTTCAGGAGCTCCAGGGGCGATTAAATGCATTTCTGGAGACAGGAGGGATTGAGGGAGATGTTGAGAATGTAGATAGGTGGGGTTGAGGTATATCAAAAGGGGTGGGCTTGCTGAGGATGTTTCTTGTTTCTGAAAGCTCTTCTCTTCATACGCACTAAGATAATGAAGAATCCAATGTCAACATCAAGCACTCGGGGATGCAGAAAATTCACTCTTAAATTTGCAGCCTCACTCACAGGCCATAAGGATGGTGGGGAGGAGAGAGATCCCATTGGTGCAGCATGGGCTGTTTTGCTGAGACTGAGAGGTAGGGCAGAACAGAGGGAGATTTAAGCCTGCAAATCACTGTGAGAGATATTATTGTATGAACACTTAACATAGTAATTAGATACGGTAGTGCAGTGGTATGTTACTGGGCTCTAGAGAACGTGAGTTCAAATCCCACCCTGGGCAGTTCAAGAATTTGAATTCAGTTTAAAAATCTGGAAATAAAAATCTGGTCTCAGTAAAAGTGACCATGAAGCTGTCGGATTGTCGTAAAATCCCAACTGGTTCACTAATGTCCTTTAGGGAAGGAAACCTGCCATCCTTACCCGGTCTGGGCCTAGACATGGCTCCACTCCCCACACCAATGTGGTTTACACTTAACTGCCCTCTGAAGTGGCCTAGCAAGCCATTCAGTTGTATCAAATCAGAGCAACGAGAGAAGGACGATAAATGCTGGCCTCGCCACTGATGCCCAAATTCCTCTCTCTGCTGTGTATTTATTTTAAATGGGTTTAAGTGCCTAGAAATTATATAGGGCCCTCTGTGCCCAGATTTCCAAAGCTCTGGGCCAGGAGCACAAATTCACAAAATCTGCCCCATAGCGATAATCAAGATGGGACTGGTTTACAGAGTGTGATTTGTTTCAGGGTACTCTGTGAGATGTAAATCGAAGACTTTTTTTACTTCCTTCCATGTGTATACAGATTCATGTGGTCAGTGGTGCCCTGGGGAATTTTTACATTCTTTCTTGAAATATGCATGAGATTAAATTATTAAAAAGTTAATTTTAAGACTTCGATGAATACATACACAGCCCAGAGGACAGTCCTGCAGTATATATACATCAACATTTTACAAGTTATAAATCTTAAGAAGGAAGATTTGTGCGGCTGAGGTAATGTTTAGAAACCAAGGGATGAGGGACTTCAGTTATGTGGAGAGACTGGAGAAGCTGGGATTGTTCACCTTCGAACAGAGAAGGTTAAGAGGAGATTTGATAGAGGTGTTCAAAATCATGACCGGTTTTGATAGAGTAAATAAGGAGAAACTGTTTCCAGTGACAGGAGGGTCGGTAAGGTGATTGGCAAAAGAGTCAGGGGGGGAGATGAGGAGAATTTTTTTTACACAGCGAGTTGTGATGATCTGGAATTCACTGCCTGAAAGGGCGGTGGAAGCAGATTCAATAGTAACTTTCAAAAGGGAATTGGATAAATACTTGAAGGGGAAAAGTTAAGAGGGCTATGGGGGAAAGAGGAGGGGAGTGGGACTAATTGGATAGCTCTTTCAAACAGCTGGCACAGGCACGATGGGCTCCCTCTGTGTTGTATAATTCTATGATTCAACATATCCAAGGAGATTAAACACTGAGAGCTATAGGGGACTAGGGGACCATAGGGGACTGGGAGACTATAGGGGACTGGGGGACTATAGGGGACTAGGAGACTATAGGGGACTGGGAGACTATAGGGGACTGGGGGACTATAGGGGACTGGGAGACTATAGGGGACTGGGGGACTATAGGGGACTAGGAGACTATAGGGGACTGGGGGACTATAGGGGACTAGGAGACTATAGGGGACTGGGGGACTATAGGGGACTGGGAGACTATAGGGGACTGGGGGACTATAGGGGACTAGGAGACTATAGGGGACTGGGAGACTATAGGGGACTGGGGGACTATAGGGGACTGGGGACTATAGGGGACTGGGGGACTATAGGGGACTGGGAGACTATAGGGGACTGGGAGACTATAGGGGACTGGGGGACTATAGGGGACTGGGAGACTATAGGGGACTGGGGGACTATAGGGGACTAGGAGACTATAGGGGACTGGGGGACTATAGGGGACTGGGAGACTATAGGGGACTGGGGGACTATAGGGGACTGGGGACTATAGGGGACTGGGGGACTATAAGGGACTAGGAGACTATAGGGGACTGGGGACTATAGGGGACTGGGGAGTATAGGGGACTAGGAGAGCTATAGGGGACTAGGGGACTATAGGGGACTGGGGACTATAGGGGACTGGGGACTATAGGGGACTGGGGACTATAGGGGACTAGGAGAGCTATCGGGGATGAGCAGAGCTATAGGGGACTAGGGGACTATAGGGGACTAAGGGACTATAGGGGACTTGGAGAGCTATAGGGGACTGGAGAGCTATAGGGGACTGGGGGACTATAGGGGACTGGGGACTATAGGGGACTGGGGACTATAGGGGACTGGGGACTATAGGGGACGAGGGGAGCTATAGGGGACTAGGGGACTATAGGGGACTGGGGACTATAGGGGACTGGGGACTATAGGGGACTAGGAGAGCTATAGGGGACTAGGGGACTATAGGGAACTGGGGACTATAGGGGACGAGGGGAGCTATAGGGGACTCGGGGACTATAGGAGACTGGGGACTATAGGGGACTGGGGGTCTAAAGGGGATTAGGAGGCTATAGGGGACTGGGTGACTATAGGGGATTAGGAGGCTATAAGGGACTGGGGGACTATAGGGGACTGGTGGACTATAAGGGACTGGGGGACTATAGGGGTCTAGGAGAGCTATAGGGGACTAGGAGACTATAGGGGACTAGGAGAGCTATAGGGGATTAGGAGGCTATCGGGGATGAGGAGGCTATAGGGGACTAGGAGAGTCTAGGCATCCAAGGGACTACAGGGGATGAGGAGAGCTATAGGGGACTGGGAGATTATAGGGGACTAGGAGACTATAGGGGACTGGGGGACTATAGGAGAATGGGGGACTATAGGGGACTGGGGGACTATAGTGGATGAGGAGAGCTATAGGGGACTGGGGACTATAGGGGATGAGGAGAGCTATAGGGGACTGGGGACTATAGGGGATGAGGAGAGCTATAGGGGACTGGGGACTATAGGGGATGAGGAGAGCAATAGGGGACTGGGGACTATAGGGGATGAGGAGAGCTATAGGGGACTGGGGACTATAGGGGACTGGGGACTATAGGGGATGAGGAGAGCTATAGGGGACTGGGGACTATAGGGGATGAGGAGAGTTATAGGGGACTAGGGGACTATAGGGGATGAGGAGAGTTATAGGGGACTAGGGGACTATAGGGGACTGGGGACTATAGGGGACTACGGGACTATAGGGGACTGGGGGACTATAGGGGACTAGGGGACTATAGGGGACTGGGGGACTATAGGGGACTGGGGACTATAGGGGACTGGGGGACTATAGGGGACTAGGGGACTATAGGGGACTGGGGGACTATAGGGGACTGGGGACTATAGGGGACTGGGGGACTATAGGGGACTAGGGGACTATAGGGGACTGGGGGACTATAGGGGACTGGGGACTATAGGGGACTGGCGACTATAGGGGACTAGGAGAGCTATAGGGGACTAGGGGACTATAGGGGACTGGGGGACTATAGGGGACGAGGGGAGCTATAGGGGACTGGGGACTATAGGGGACGAGGGGAGCTATAGGGGACTAGGGGACTATAGGGGACGAGGGGAGCTATAGGGGACTAGGGGACTATAGGGGACGAGGGGAGCTATAGGGGACTAGGGGACTGGGGACTATAGGGGACGAGGGGAGCTATAGGGGACTAGGGGACTATAGGGGACTGGGGACTATAGGGGACGAGGGGAGCTATAGGGGACTAGGGGACTATAGGGGACTGGGGACTATAGGGGACTGGGGAGTATAGGGGACGAGGGGAGCTATAGGGGACTAGGGGACTATAGGGGACTGGGGAGTATAGGGGACTGGGGAGTATAGGGGACGAGGGGAGCTATAGGGGACTAGGGGACTATAGGGGACTGGGGACTATAGGGGACTGGTGGACTATAGGGGACTGGGGGACTATAGGGGACTGGGGAACTATAGGGGACTGGGTGACTATAGGGGATTAGGAGGCTATAGGGGACTGGGGGACTATAAGGGACTGGGGGACTATAAGGGACTAGGAGAGCTATAAGGGACTGGGCGACTATAGGGGACTGGGGGACTATAGGGGACTGGGGACTATAGGGGACGAGGGGAGCTATAGGGGACGAGGGGAGCTATAGGGGACTGGGGACTATAGGGGACGAGGGGAGCTATAGGGGACTAGGGGACTATAGGGGACTGGGGACTATAGGGGACTGGGGAGTATAGGGGACGAGGGGAGCTATAGGGGACTAGGGGACTATAGGGGACTGGGGACTATAGGGGACTGGTGGACTATAGGGGACTGGGGGACTATAGGGGACTGGGGAACTATAGGGGACTGGGGGACTATAGGGGACTGGGGAACTATAGGGGACTGGGTGACTATAGGGGATTAGGAGGCTATAGGGGACTGGGGGACTATAAGGGACTAGGAGAGCTATAAGGGACTGGGCGACTATAGGGGATTAGGAGGCTATAGGGGACTAGGAGGCTATAGGGGACTAGGAGGCTATAGGGGACTAGGAGGCTATAGGGGACTGGGGGACTTTGGTGGATGAGGAGAGCTTTCGGGGACTGGGAGACTATAGGGGACTAGGGGAGTCTAGGCATCCAAGGGACTACAGGGGATGAGGAGAGCTATATGGGACTGGGAGATTATAGGGGACTGGGAGAATATAGGGGACTGGGGGGCTCTCGGGAACTGGGGGACTATAGGGGACTAGGAGACTATAGGGGACTGGGGGACTATAGGGGACCAGGAGACTATAGGGGATGAGGAGAGCTATAGGGGACTGGGGGACTCTAGGGCATGAGAGGAGCTATAGGGGACTGGGGACCATAGGGGACTGGGGGACTATAGGGGACTGGGGGACAATAGGGGACATGGGGACTAGGGGACTGGGGGAATTTTAGAGGACTGGGGAACTATAGGGGACTGAGGGACTGGGAGACTGTAGGGGACTGGGGGACTGGGGGACTCGGGGACTAGGGGATTGTTGGGGACTGGGGGATTGGGGGATTGTAGGGGACTGGGGGACTGTGGGATTGTAGGGGACTGGGAGACTGGGGGACTATAGGGGGCTGGGGGATTGAAGGGGACTGGGGGACTGTAGGGGACCGGGGGACTGGGGGATTGTAGGGGACTGGGGGACTGTGGGATTGTAGGGGACTGGGGGACTGGGGGATTGTAGGGGACTGGGGGATTGTAGGGGACTGGGGGACTGTCGGGGACCGGGGGACTGGGGGATTGTAGGGGACTGGGGGATTGGGGGACTATAGGGGACTGGGGGACTACAGGGGACTGGGGGACTGTAGGGGGCCGGGGGACTGGGGGATTGTAGGGGACTGGGGGATTGGGGGACTATAGGGGACTAGGGGATTGTAGGGGACTAGGGGACTATAGGGGACTGGGGGTCTGGGGGATTGTAGGGCACTGGGGGACTGGGGATTGGGGGACTGGGTGATTGTAGGGGACTGGGGACTGGGGGACTTTCGGGGACTGGGGGACTGGGGGACTAGGGACTGGGGGACTAGGGACTGGGGGACTAGGGACTGAGGGACTAGGGACTGAGGGACGAGGGGACTGAGTGATGCAGGTGGTTAGACATCTTTCACCTCTCGGAAAGTGATTGGACGAAAGTCTTTTCTGCATAGCTGTAAGAATCCTTGGGTGTTGGCCGATATCAACCCCGTTTCACAGCACAAAATGGGATTAATTGGGCACTAGATTGAAAATGGCAGGTGGAGGGAGCGGAGGTGCCAGTGTGATGCTGTAGGTGCTGCTCTCTGAAGGTTGTGGTAGAGTAGGGGCCTTCATCCTGCTGGGTCTTCCAGGGTCAGTGCCATTTGCCAGCTCCCAGCGGTATTTGCAGCCACCCAGGGGAGCCTGTCTCAGAGAGGGGAGGGTGGAAATGGATTTAACCCTTCCTCCGCCCATTCCTTATACCAGCATTGCTCAGGCTTTAATGACGAGAAATGTGATGCATGATGTCCCCCCATCATTAATGCCTCTTTGAAGACGTCCACCTGACACCCTGCTAAGATTGGACAGGTGGCAACTATTCTCTCCTCAATTATGCCTTTGATCACTGCACCCAATGTCAACTTAGGGCAAGCACAGACAACAATCCCTATGTGTACTTCTTATGTCATTAAACACCACTTGGCATGTCTGACCTCCACTTAGTCTGGCTCCTTCACTGGTATCTTGGAAAGAAATGCCAAGCCCAAAGTTTGTGATACAGGAAATTGGAAGAATTTTAAGCAGGAACTTGTTACCGAGAGCTGGCAACCCATCTGCCAGTCAAATGACCTCAATGTCATCTGGGCACAGACTAAGTAAATGACATGCAGTGCTGGATACTACTACATCCCATCCAAAAGGCCGCTCATTGGCATTGGCTCACCGCCCTGATTAAAAGCCTTGATGGCCAAAAAGCAGAAGCCAATAGGACAGATCAAACAACCAAGTGGACAGGAAAGGATCATCGATTCATAGTATGTTACAGCACAGGTGGAGACCATTCGGCCCATCAAGCCTGTGCCAGCTCTTTGAAAGAGCAATCCAATTAGACCCATTCCCCCTGCTCTTTCCCCATAGCCCTGCAAAATTTTCCCCTTCAAATATTTATCCATTTCCCTTTTGAAAGTTATTATTGAATCTGTTTCCACCGCCCTTTCAGGCAGTGCATTCCTGATCATAACAAAATTTCTCCTCATCTCACCTCTGACTCTTTTGCCAATTATCTTAAATCTGTGTCCTCTGGTTACCGACCCTTCTGCCACTGGAAACAGTTTCTCCTTATTTACTCTATCAAAACCGTTCATGATTTTGAACTCCTCTATCAAATCTCCTCTTAACCTTCTCTGCTCTAAGGAGAACAACCCCAGCTTCTCCAGTCTCTCCACATAACTGAAGTCCCTCATCCCTGGTACCATTCGAGTAAATCTCTTCTGCACCCTCTCTAAGGCCTTGACATCCTTCCTAAAGTGCGGTGCCCAGAATTGAACACAATACTCCAGCTGAGGCCTAACCAGTGTTTTATAAAGATCTAGATATCTTTCTTTTTTATATATAGGTACAGTAGTGAAGTAGTTATATTACTAGCATAGAAACTCAAAGTTTGGGCCTTCTATTGTGCAATTGTATTCAGTTAATCTGGTCATTTGAAAGCCAGTTGTCGTAAAAACGGGTCAACTTGTGACACTTGATTTTATCATCCAGAATCGAAGCCGTTCTTTCAATGCCTGCCATGAAATCAGAGCAGAAGCGCTGGACATTACCAGAGCCTTTGAGAGGGAATGCGATTCCAAGCTCACCAGAAGCTTGGCTCTACCCTCAAAGGTCAAAAGTCTGATGACTGTAACCAAAAGTAATGTTCTCTTTGGTGTTATGTTTTGGAGTCTCTCCTGACCTTCTTACCTGTGGTTATTTGAGCTCAGGTATATTGGGTCGATTCTGAGGGATCATTGATTTGACATGAAGTAATGGGTCATTTTTCCATCTTAAAGGTGCTATATAAATGCAAGTTGTTGTTGTTTTGCTCACTGAAAGATTTCATTTTCCTAAGTACGATCGAGAAGGAGAAGTCTATTGCACAGTACATGGCAATGCGAAAGAAATTGGCTAAACTTTGTGAGCTCAATGCAAACCTAATGATACCTCGACAGATTGACTCAGATGTGGTTTGGAAAGTAACTCAACAACATCTTTTATTGGAAACAGAACTGACTTGAGAAACCGATTGAGATGGAAATGGCCACATGGGAGTCATCATATTAACCCCATGCATCTCTAAGGATAATCCAATTTTTCCATTGACCTTGGGACGTGGGTGTCGCTGGCAAGGCCGACATTGAGTGCCCACCCTTCAGTGCTCAGAGAAGGTGGTGGTGGGCCTTCCCCTTCAGCCTCTTCAGCTCTTGTAATCATGATGCTCCCACAATGGTTTCACACAGGAAGCCAAGTAAACATGGACATTGTGGAAGACTAACCACCCTGATAAAGACTGTGGATCAGGCTTACTCCAGCTATGAAAGGAAAAGATCACATAGAATGAACATGTAGAGATAGAAAGCCCGAGAGAGAAAGCCATCACACCGAGAAGGGGAGGCAGGCTGGTAACCATGAGAACAATGGGGTACACTATATAGACATTAATAAATCAAGTGATGATAGCAGCTTCATGATGATACTTCAAGAGGAAGTGGACGATACTTGGGATACCCCAGGAGCAGAGGGAATGTTATTGAACGTAGAACTGGACGTGGGTAGGGTGGGTAGCAGCCTCCTTGATTCCGAAGGTTGCACCCACCCTGCCAACTTAACACCAGCAAGCCCACTAAGAGGAAAATCGCAACTGTTACGTTTTCTTTCGGTCAAATGGAGCAGTTGCCGGCAAAGTGTACAGAGGAAAAAACAGTTATTGGGCCAAATGCCCCAAATTCAAGATAGTACTTAAAGAGGGGAATAGGAGCTGATACTGATGCCAAGTGTGTTAGCACCGTATTATGCCTGAAGGAAGAAATCAATAGGATGTCATATTTCCCACAATTCTGCCATCTCCCCGCTAACTGACGCCACTTCCCAAATGATGGCTGAAGCCATACACTGTGCTGCCTGTTATTTACGCCATGTTTGTGTCCTCGCAACATTGGGGTCAGGGGTTAAAATTTGAGTGGTCAGTTTGCCGAGTGAGATTGATCGCATTAGGTACAGCGTCAATTTCAATTTCTCCCCCCACTCCTCACCCCCCCCCAACCAGGCAGTTAATCACCCTGACGCCCATCCTCAATATGTAAGCGATTCCGACCTGGGAAATGGGCGAGGGGTTCCAAACTCTAGTGGGCCCCATTGGCGGGGAGTGGGGGATTCCAAGCCAAGGAAGCAGCCTAGACCTCAGATTATGGGCAATTAAAAAATAACTTTTACTATTGGCCCCCTTACAAAGGGCATCAATGGAGCAGATCTCAGAATGGGTGGGCAGATGTGCTCACCCGCCCCCCCCCCCCGCCCCCCCCGGATAGCTGGCAGGTGATGGAAGTTGGAGGGCAGGTGGGTGCCCAAAATGCGCCCGTAGTAGTTCAGATACCTGCTGGCCCCATGAAAACGTGGTGCCCTCCCACTGACCCTCATCAACTGCACTGGCGTCAGCACTGCAGGGCACTGGCGGGCATGAACCTGTCAAATTTAGGCCCCAGGATGACCATGGCCAACAAGTGTAACAAATAGACAGAGAGGAATTTTATGAGTAACGGCCTCTATGTTAATGTATAAAGCAGCATGTTTCCAAATACTGTATATTTCTGTATTGATGCGTTAAACCGACTCTTCTTCAGCATGCACATCGACCAGTAGAGGAACTATTTTGGAAATTCTGCTCTCCATTTAATTGGAGTCTGATGCACCAGCAGCAACTGCGTGTCAGCCTGTGGTGGAAGGCCATTAATCCCCAGTCATGTCACTGACTTAATTTGGCACCAGAACATCTGATCTTCTCCAGCCACCCCTCCAAGAATAGCCCTTTAACCCTGAATTTTGATATGATCGACAGGTGTTGCTTGCAAAAAAAAAAGCAGCTCCTTTCATCTGTATTTAGCCAGTTGGTCAGGGTACTGGGCAAACGTCATGGCACAAATGACGCAGAAGGTGGAGCGTGGGCACTTCAGGGAAATATCCATTTCATCACAAGAGACAATAAATTCACCACCCAGTGAACAGAGTCTCGTATACAGGGCACTGCATATTACAAACATAACGTACCATGCTGATTACAATATGTACTGTGTGCTCTATATGTTCTGTTTACTGTCCTTGATAGCAGTGTGTACTGTGTTGGCCTTTAATCACTGGCCTTGATAGCTGTTCATGGTGTACTCGGTTTACTCTATTTACTGTCTTTGACAGCACTGTGTATTGTGTGCTCTGTTTGCTTTGTTTACTGTCCTTGATAGCTATTACCGTTTGTTCTGACGTGTGCTCTGTTTGCTTTATTTATATCACTAATAGTTATGTACTGTGTGATCTGTTTACTGTCCCTAATAACTGTGTACTGTGTGCTCTATTTGCTTTATTTAATGTCCCTAATAACTGTGTACTGAATGCTCTATTTGCTTTATTTACTGTCCCTAATAACTGTGTACTGTGTGCTCTATTTGCTTTATTTACTGTCCCTAATAACTGTGTACTGTGTGCTCTATTTGCTTTATTTACTGTCCCTAATAACTGTGTACTGTGTGCTCTATTTGCTTGATTTACAGTCCCTAATAACTGTGTACTGTGTGCTCTATTTGCTTTATTTAATGTCCCTAATAACTGTGTACTGTGTGCTCTATTTGCTTTATTTACTGTGCTTAATAACTGTGTGCTCTATTTGCTTGATTTACAGTCCCTAATAACTGTGTACTGTGTGCTCTATTTGCTTGATTTAATGTCCCTAATAATGGTGTACTGTGTGCTCTATTTGCTTTATTTACTGTCCCTAATAACTGTGTACTGTGTGCTCTATTTGCTTGATTTACAGTCCCTAATAACTGTGTACTGTGTGCTCTATTTGCTTTATTTAATGTCCCTAATAACTGTGTACTGTGTGCTCTATTTGTTTTATTTACTGTCCTTAATAACTGTGTACTGTGTGCTCTATTTGCTTGATTTACAGTCCCTAATAACTGTGTACTGTGTGCTCTATTTGCTTTGTTTACTGTCCTTAATAACTGTGTACTGTGTGCTCTATTTGCTTTATTTACTGTCCCTGATAGCTGTGTACTGTGTGCTCTATTTGCTTTATTTACTGTCCCTATTAACTGTGTGCTCTATTTGCTTTGTTTACTGTCCTTAATAACTGTGTACTGTGTGCTCTATTTGCTTTATTTACTGTCCCTGATAGCTGTGTACTGTGTGCTCTATTTGCTTTATTTACTGTCCCTATTAACTGTGTGCTCTAGTTGCTTTATTTACTGTCCCTATTAACTGTGTGCTCTAGTTGCTTTATTTACTGTCCCTATTAACTGTGTGCTCTAGTTGCTTTATTTACTGTCCCTATTAACTGTGTGCTCTATTTGCTTTATTTACTGTTCCTGATAACTGTGTACTGTGTGCTCTATTTGCTTTATTTAATGTCCCTGATAGCTGTGTACTGTGTGCTCTATTTGCTTTATTTACTGTCCCTGATAGCTGTGTACTGTGTGCTCTATTTGCTTTATTTACTGTCCCTGATAGCTGTGTACTGTGTGCTCTATTTGCTTTATTTACTGTCCCTGATAGCTGTGTACTGTGTGCTCTATTTGCTTTATTTACTGTCCCTGATAGCTGTGTACTGTGTGCTCTATTTGCTTTATTTACTGTCCCTGATAGCTGTGTACTGTGTGCTCTATTTGCTTTATTTACTGTCCCTGATAGCTGTGTACTGTGTGCTCTATTTGCTGTATTTAATGTCCCTGATAGCTGTGTACTGTGTGCTCTATTTGCTTTATTTACTGTCCCTGATAGCTGTGTACTGTGTGCTCTATTTGCTTTATTTACTGTCCCTGATAGCTGTGTACTGTGTGCTCTATTTGCTGTATTTACTGTCCCTGATAGCTGTGTACTGTGTGCTCTATTTGCTGTATTTAATGTCCCTGATAGCTGTGTACTGTGTGCTCTATTTGCTTTATTTACTGTCCCTGATAGCTGTGTACTGTGTGCTCTATTTGCTGTATTTAATGTCCCTGATAGCTGTGTATTGTGTGCTCTATTTGCTTTATTTACTGTCCCTGATAGCTGTGTACTGTGTGCTCTATTTGCTGTATTTAATGTCCCTGATAGCTGTGTACTGTGTGCTCTATTTGCTTTATTTACTGTCCCTGATAGCTGTGTACTGTGTGCTCTATTTGCTGTATTTAATGTCCCCAATAACTGTACCATATGCTCTATACACATTAAATATTGTCAGAAGCAGTCAGTAGTTCAGTAAATTTCCTTTAATATTAAAATAAAAAGGAACAGTTCTGATAGCTCCATGTGGTGGATCACTAGTTGGTGTAGCATTGGGCCATTAGCCCAGGAAGGCCCCAAGTTTGACCCAAATTGAGTTACCCAATCTCAACCACCTTGGCAATGCCCACATGCCAGGAAGAAGAAAATATGACAGGGTTGTGAATCTTTGTTATCCAACATATTTGAGGATGTTGGATGAGGGAACAAGGTGAGAGACAGTTGTCGTCGAGCTCTGGTTACCACTGCTAGTTAGCACGGTCCAGGTTAACACATCAATAACGGGTTCTAGACTAACAGAGGGCCCTTTACTACAGCACTAGTCACTGACACATTGAATTACAATACATTTTTCTTCAATGTTCCTGATAGTGGTACGGTCCCCTCCACTGACACCATCCCCGCCTATGTAGGGCCAATAGCGCTAACTATTTGCCATTACCATAAGAATCAATTATAAAGGCACCGCTTATAACAGGGTAAGGCTATTTCAGGCATTCTTTGTCATGGGATCCTTCTTGGAATCGATTTTCCTGCTTCATTAACTGCAGGTTTTCGTCCCTCCTCCATTTCTTGCCTTCCGGCAGCTGCTCGAGAGTTTGATTTTCTTCTTCTTGCTTTCCTTTCTCGCTGTGCCACTTCAGTCCTCTGCCCTTCGGTTGGAGGTAAGGTCAGTGCTGCTGTCCCACAAAGTCGCAGGGCTGCCTCCTGCCCCTCGTTTTACCGTCCACCGCCTATAGCGGGCAAATTGCGGTAACGCCAACGTGCCCGCTATAAGCAGCGGGGACTGCAATCCCTTTTGGTGTCTTCTGTTAGGTATTTGTCACTTTCTCCCCTTCTGCTGCGTTGCCACCTTGCACTGAGCACCAGCTCAGACTCAGGAGCTCAGGCAGAAGACCTGATCGGAGGCCTCTGACAACATGGCATCATAACTGGCTACAAGGAGGTGGGTGAGACTGGGCTGACTCTTTTGACTTTCTCTCCCTCCTTGGGAATGGTCACCTTTTGGTCCCATCTCATGTTGCCATGCTCAAGAAATGACCCATCAGGAAGCAGTTTGCTTGCCAGGCATGTGTCCACCGGAAGCTGGATTAAGACACTTCAAAGTTCACTTTGGACTGTTCATGACAGACAGAGGTACCACTTCCTTTATTCAAACCAACGGGGCTGGATTATTGGAGAAAGGACAGCACTCCAACAACATTCATTGTGCTGCACAATATCTTCTCAAAGTTGAAACACATAGAGGGCTATCCATGTTTCCTTGATGGAAGACAAGAATGTAACATTTTCTGAGATAAGGGGTCATAACATTAGGAGCCCCTTAACTTCCACTTTCTCAATTATACTAGGGTGAATTTTCCAATGTAGACCGTGTTGGTGTTACCGCGATTTGCCCGTTTTCGGCGGCGGACGGTAAAACAAGTGGCAGGAGGCAGCCGTGCTGACAGCTCGCCAAAGGGGGACAATTGTACACATGAGCAGCTCCTGAAGGACTGCAGCCAAAATTTAAAGGGATGTGGCCACCTAAAGTTTGCATAGAATCTTACAGCACAGAAGGAGGCCATTCTTTGAGAGAGCTATCCAAATAGTCCGATTCCCCTGCTCTTTCCCCATAGCCCTGCAAATTTTTCCTTTTCAAGTATATATCTAATTCCATTTTGAAAGCACTTCCCTTTCAGGCAGTGCATTCCAGATCATTACAACTTGCTGCATAAAAAAAAATTCTCCTCATCTCGCCCCGGTTCTTTTGCCAATCACCTTAAATCTGTGTCCTCTGGTTACCGACCCTACTGCCACTGGAAAGATTTTCTCCTTATTTACTCTATCAAAACCCTTCATGATTTCGAACACCTCTATCAAATCTCCTCTTAACCTTCTCCACTCTAAGGAGAACAACCCCAGCTTCTCCAGTCTCTCCACATAACTGAAGTCCCTCATCCCTGGTACCATTCTAGTAAATCTCCTCTGCACCCTCTCCAAGGCCTTGACATCCTTCCTAAACTATGGCACCCAGAATTAAGCATAATACTCCAGCTGAGGCCTAACCAGTGTTTTACAAAGGTTTAGCATAACTCCCTTGCTTTTGCAGTCTATTCCTCTATTTATAAAGCCCAGGATCCCATATGCTTTTTTAACAGCCTTCTCAACTTGTCCTGCCACCTTCAAAGATTTGTGTACATACACCCCCAGGTCTCTCTGTTACTACACCCCCTGCATAGAGGTGAACAAATTGTTTCAGCTATTTGGGGTAAGAGAAGTGTCTGGGAAAACTCAGGCAATGGATGAATAAAGGTAGAGGCAGGAGACGGAGTCTGTGGCCAAGTGGTGAATTGGCACAGCACTCAAAACTGGAAAAGTGGAGACATTGCTGTGCGAGGTGGGTGTGAGGAAGCTTCTCTGTTTGGTTCTCCAGGGACAATTGTGCATCATGCCTAGTAAGAAGTGCCTGACAAGTCCATGTGAACAGATGGAAATGACAGACAGGCAAAGACCAGCTGGTCCATCGAGCCTGTCCCATACATTTTGCATCTTGACTCTCATTGCTCCTCACCCAAAAGCAGCCAAGAAATCTCCTGGGAAAGGCAAAAAGAAGAAAATCAAACCGAGGCCAATTCGTGGATAAAGATTTATGGGAAATTCCTCTCCGACCCCTGAAGGTGATAGATCGTCCAGTGCTGGCAAATGTAGTTGGGGGCATATTGGCGGGTGTGGACAGTCCAGCATTGGTGCTTACTGACCTCCCTGGCATGCCTTCCTTCATCTGTACCACTTCAACCATGAAACACCATATTTGAAGTGCTCCAAAACCAAACCTCTCATTTTAACTTGACTTGCTGACCATCACAGGATACTCACTTGGATATCTTGTCTCTCCCTGATCTCCGGTGACAGTTTGTGGTGTTAAAGTCTCCTTTACTAGTCCCCTTTTTTCTTAGCTCTTCCAGTTTTGCTGAAGTCTAGGAAATGCCTCAATTGCAGGTGACCCTAATCCTCTCCGCCTCTCTCTCCTCCTTTAAGACGCTCCTTAAAACCTACCTCTTTGACCAAGTCCTGTCCTAATATCTCCTTATGCGGCTCGGTGTCAAATTTTGTCTGATTACACTCCTGTGAAGCGCCTTGGGACGTTTTACGACATTAGAAAGGCACTATATAGATGCAAGCTGTTGTGACAGGCCAGTGAATTAGCTGTCAATATTCAGCTACTTTAGGTTCCGCAGTGCTGTTAGGAGAAATATAAGAAACATGTACAAAACCGAGATGAAAACACTTTGATTAAAATGCCAACAACAAATGACAAAAAACAGTGTTAAAAATGTACTGTAAGATTGGAAATTTGAAAGAAAATGCCTAAAAAGCCTTAGGCTCTTTAAAAGCCTCAATGGAACTTCCCTTAGGCTAACTCCAGGTGGCTGAAGGGAGTCGAAATGGATGGAAAATCATGCTAGGTTGCATTTAAATATATTATAATATTTAAATAAAGCCATGGCTCGTATTCAGCGAGCTCACTTGTCTAAAAAGCCTGACAGAAGATCACTCTGAGTGCTTGAACTGGCACAGATCCGACTGTGTTGGGGTGAGTGACATGCTCCAGCATCCCATTGCCTGTGCTGCTCCAGCCTTAGTAAACCCTAGTGTGCCCTCCATGGCGTAGTCTGGCTTATAATATCAGTCTTAGTTTCCTGGGTTTCACAAATCAGCAAGAACGTATTGAGAGATGCTGATGCATTGCCACAGCAGGCCAAGTGCAGCGATCTATTGCAAGTAAAAATGGTGTGTAGAAACATTCCTTCTTCTGTGTCGAGCTCTGTTATTCACTGTGACGCAAACGACACCGAGAATCTGGAATGCCGGCCGTGTTTGTGATTCCAGCATTTTCCGAAGACTGCACAGAATGATTTAAACAAACAAACACAGGGAGGCCTGCTGAGTGACAGCGGCACCTGCTCGCATTCTCTACACCGGTTTCACTGGCCTGGGTCCAGTTGCCCCTGGCGTCTCTCAGTCATTCCAGACCAAGTAGGATACACAAGTATGGGGCACATATAAAGCAAGCAGCTCTTGTTTCAGAAGCACTGTCTCCAAACAGTTCATGGTAAGACCCCCAGAAAAAATAAGCCATTGAATTCTGAAATGTTTAGTCTACATCAAAGGAAGGGATTAGTTAGAAATCTATCTATGTTATTAACAAAAATATCACTTTTAAGCCAATCCGTTGGACAATAGTCATCACTTGACTGTGGTGTCACGTTCTGGCAATCTCATTGGCTGCTGGTCAGCATGATTGACAGGGCTGGTAAAGGCAGGTGGGGCGGGGCATTGATTTGGTGGGTTTTCGTTCACACAATGATGGCACTCAGCCATATGCCCAGTTCCGGTCTCAGCATTGGGCTCTGCTTTAACATAATCACAAAGGATCTGAGCTCCTTTGGCCCTGAATTATCACAGTGTGCATTTTACCCAGAAGAACTGAGCACATCACGAGTTCTGGCACCTCGCCAGGTTAAGGCTTCTTGAAGGGGGATGGTAGATTGCCTTGCTAGCCACAGTACTTACTTCTAGCTTTTTTTCTATTACACTTTGCTCCACTTTGCATTTGTTGGTTTTGCTGGATTGTCCATCATTGATTTGCTTTTTTGTCCTGCTGATACTTTCCATCGTTATTCCCAGTTTCTGCTGGCCTTTAAACGGCATCATGCAAAGTGCTGACGATGGGCACTCCTTCGGGGCTTCGCAACGCACTGCATCGTTTAGATGAGGAGGAAGAGTTCGTGTCAGTCAACAAACACAGGTGCAACGACACCTCAGGAATTTTGTTGGCACCTGTCACTTTCCTGGAACCCACGTTTCCAAGGCCCTCCACTTGCTACTGGACGTGTCTCAGGAGACCTGCCTGTGCCACCTTCCCTTCACAAGACAGGCTGGTACAGAGTTGTACCATCTGCTGCATGCCAACTTGTAGACAACATCTGGTGGTGTAGTAGCCCGCTTTATGCCTGAAAATGTTTATCACCCATTTCCTTCTGTAACTTCTCACAGTGTTCTCTCTTCCTGTTTTTTTTTGTTGCACCCGACCAGATGGATCGTCGAGAGCTTTTCAATCCTGTGGGTTCTGATGTTCCTTTGACATGTCAGTGAGGAAGGGGTAAACATCACGTCCAAGGGAGAGTATTTATATCTTTTATTACCATCTCCTGGTGAGTTGGATCTTTGGAATGAAGTATGATCCAGCTGACACAGCACATCCATGCAGTAAAGATGACCTCAGTTCACATGAGCACCTGCAGTGACTCATTTATAGTCGAGCCTCGGCCTGTCATAGCTTTGGAAGTTTGTGCAGCCTGCGGCTTGGAGCTGCCCTGTCTATAGTGCTGCTGAGTTTCAATGGCCAGGAGTGGGCAAAATAAATTGAAGAAATACCTTCTAGCTGCTCTTGTTTATCGTGTACCAGCACACTGAGCTGAGAGGAAAGATCATTCCCGCAGGTTCCTCTTTTATCTAACACTGGGCGCCTCCAACTTCACAGTAAAGGCCCCCCCGCCCTCCTGGTGTGGTAATAAGCCACACAGGCTCTGCTACCACTCCGGCCCCACTCCGTTTATTGATTCCCGCTGTGGAGGTTTGGGCCTAGAAAATCCGCAGGGGTGGGGGTCCAGGTGGTTACGTCTGCTGGGAAAACCCCACCCGCTGACGTTTGCAGAGTCGGGGTGGGGAGGGAATCAAGGCTGCAAGACCACCTTTAGCAGTTTGGAGGTGCCCCGCTGCTGAAGTGCTGGTGGTAGCTGGGTGGGGGGGGGGGGGAGGGGGGTGTTTTTCCCCCCAGCCCTCGGATATTTGATTGGTAACTTAAGAGATGAGTGGCCATTTGAGCCAATCACCATTTTTTGCCCAACGGACATGTGACATTTTCGAACCGTGACGTCCTGAGGCGTGACGCTTTCGAACCGTGACGTCCTGAGGCGTGACGCTTTAGAACCGTGACGCCCTGAGGCGTGACGCTTTCGAACCGTGACGCCGAGGCGTGACGCTTTACAACCGTGACGCCCTGAGGCGTGACACTTTACAACCGTGACGCCCTGAGGCGTGACACTTTACAACCGTGACGCCCTGAGGCGTGACACTTTAGAACCGTGACGCCCTGAGGCGTGACACTTTACAACCGTGACGCCCTGAGGCGTGACACTTTACAACCGTGACGCCCTGAGGCGTGACACTTTAGAACCGTGACGCCCTGAGGCGTGACACTTTAGAACCGTGACGCCCTGAGGC
The DNA here is from genome assembly GCF_035084215.1 of Heptranchias perlo. NCBI lineage: Eukaryota > Metazoa > Chordata > Chondrichthyes > Hexanchiformes > Hexanchidae > Heptranchias > Heptranchias perlo. The sequence goes on from NC_090370.1 coordinate 13,829,432, forward strand.
GTGACACTTTAGAACCGTGACGCCCTGAGGCGTGACACTTTAGAACCGTGACGCCCTGAGGCGTGAAACTTTACAACCGTGACGCCCTGAGGCGTGACACTTTACAACCGTGACGCCCTGAGGCGTGACACTTTACAACCGTGACGCCCTGAGGCGTGACACTTTAGAACCGTGACGCCCTGAGGCGTGACACTTTAGCGGTGTGAGGCCCTGAGGTGTGACACTTTAGCGGTGTGAGGCCCTGAGGTGTGACACTTTAGCGGTGTGAGGCCCTGAGGCGTGACACTTTACAACCGTGACGCCCTGAGGCGTGACACTTTACAACCGTGACGCCCTGAGGCGTGACACTTTAGAACCGTGACGCCCTGAGGCGTGACACTTTAGAACCGTGACGCCCTGAGGCGTGACACTTTAGCGGTGTGAGGCCCTGAGGTGTGACACTTTAGCGGTGTGAGGCCCTGAGGTGTGACACTTTAGCGGTGTGAGGCCCTGAGGTGTGACACTTTAGTGGTGTGAGGCCCTGAGGCGTGACACTTTAGAACCGTGACGCCCTGAGGTGTGACACTTTAGAACCGTGACGCCCTGAGGCGTGACACTTTAGCGGTGTGAGGCCCTGAGGTGTGACACTTTAGCGGTGTGAGGCCCTGAGGTGTGACACTTTAGCGGTGTGAGGCCCTGAGGTGTGACACTTTAGCGGTGTGAGGCCCTGAGGTGTGACACTTTAGCGGTGTGAGGCCCTGAGGTGTGACACTTTAGCGGTGTGAGGCCCTGAGGCGTGACACTTTAGAACCGTGACGCCCTGAGGTGTGACACTTTACAACCGTGACATCCTGAGGTGTGACACTTTAGCGGTGTGAGGCCATACTTTCAGGCGTGAGGGCTTTGAAAGGTGCGATGCATTGGAGGCAAAGCTTTTCATTCTATGGATGGAAGCAAAACTATCCCAGCATTCACTGCAGCAGTGAAAGCTCTTTATTAAAACTAACGGAGCACTTTAATGACTGCCACGAATGCCGGGGGTCTCGTGTCCATTACATTCTCTTGTTTTCTTTCACTCTTTAGCAAAAGAAAGCAAGAGGAACGTGGGCAGTCACAATCATGAAGTGGGAGGGTTTGAGACGAAGTCCTCCCATATGGGGTCCAGCAACCATAACCATCCAGATTGGGCCCACCTGTGATGGGAAGCCTCCCACCTCTGAGTCCAGGATACAGAACTCCAAGGCGAGGCCTAGCTGGGCTCAATAATATTTTCACATATGAGGCACAGGCATTTTGCCATGAGTTTATTTACAGAAGCACAATCCATTTTGAAACAAAAAATGTAGAAACTGCTATAAACAAAGCAGCACAACTGCTTCAAGCCTAGTCGAAAACAATTGTTTCTACAGTTTTCACAGTATGTTTTGAGCACTGAGCAATAGCAGATTTCTTTGGGATTGATACCAACTTTAGCCCATCTTTTATGCCCTAGCAGAAACCATCCGTTTAAATGCACTGAAGTCCGCCCAGCAGACGAAAGGCATTGTGGCGGCCATTCTGTCTCAGCTTGAAGCGAAAAGTGGCCTTGGGAGGGAGCAGGAGGAGTGGAAATCAATCTAGGCCATCCCTCGATACAGGAAAAAGGGCAAATCAGCGAGGTCGATTCGCTCTGGCAGCCCAGCTCCTCACGATGCTGGCTCGCATGGCCCTCCAGCCCAGAACCCTAGCGCCTTTCCATCAGCGTCTGAAAGGGAAGGGAGGGGGGTGGAGATGGGAAGCAGAAACCTGGCAGTTAGCCAAAACCTTTTCCACCCCCACCTGCTATACCCGTGCCTGAGGTTACTGACAGCAGCAAAATCCAATCTGACGTATGCACTAAAACCACTTTAGAAAATTAAATTTCTTCTTCCACCACTCAGTGAAATGGGAAAGACATTAAATAGTAATAAAAGCGGGGGGGGGGCTTTCTTGTATCTTGTAGGTAATAATATTGTCGGGGTTCATTGCACTGCATCGCAGGCCCTGAGAAACTCCTTGTCAGGTTTGTATATAGAGACGGACAAGATCATGTGATTGTCAATGCCATGAGAGTGTTGGTGGTGCAGCGTCTACTTCAACATGACTGATCCATGTCACCACCATGACTGATCCATGTCACCAACATGACTGATCCATGTCACCAACATGACTGATCCATGTCACCACCATGACTGATCCATGTCACCATGACTGATCCATGTCACCACCATGACTGATCCATGTCACCATGACTGATCCATGTCACCACCATGACTGATCCATGTCACCATGACTGATCCATGTCACCATGACTGATCCATGTCACCACCATGACTGATCCATGTCACCATGACTGATCCATGTCACCATGACTGATCCATGTCACCACCATGACTGATCCATGTCACCACCATGACTGATCCATGTCACCACCATGACTGATCCATGTCACCACCATGACTGATCCATGTCACCACCATGACTGATCCATGTCACCATGACTGATCCATGTCACCACCATGACTGATCCATGTCACCATGACTGATCCATGTCACCACCATGACTGATCCATGTCACCACCATGACTGATCCATGTCACCACCATGACTGATCCATGTCACCACCATGACTGATCCATGTCACCACCATGACTGATCCATGTCACCACCATGACTGATCCATGTCACCACCATGACTGATCCATGTCACCACCATGACTGATCCATGTCACCACCATGACTGATCCATGTCACCATGACTGATCCATGTCACCAACATGACTGATCCATGTCACCAACATGACTGATCCATATCATCAACATGACTGATCCATGTCACCATGACTGATCCATGTCACCAACATGACTGATCCATGTCACCAACATGACTGATCCATGTCACCAACATGGTGGAATTCTGAGTCTCATAGCAGGCGACTTGTTCTTGTTCCAGGAATTAGTTCTGTCTCCAAATTCCCCCCATCCCTCCTTTATCCAAATTATCTGCCCCTCCCTCACTCCTGAAGCTTCCACTTGGCGTCGACAGCCCTCTCATCTCTCACCTAAGTGGCCATTCTCCGTGTTGGCCGGCTGTTCAACTGCAGCGGGCATCGCAACCGAGCCCCACCGGCCCTCTCACTAGCACACCAGACAGTGCATTTGTCCACTGAGTCACCGGAGCGGGGGGGGAGGCCCTTTAAACATTCATTTGCATTATTATTATTATGCAAACAGCTCTTATGTGAACCAATAGACTTTTCTCGGACATAAAGTAGGCCCAGAACGTCCTCACAATTTCCACCCAGGCTGAACGAAATTCAAAAGCGCAAAAAGATCGCGAAATTTTAAGCGTAAGTGAGTTGCGTCCATAACCACTTTACGCTGGGGATTCCACGATCTTTTACGCTGTTTCAAAAGTCCCTTCGCCCAAAGCAGCCCTTGCCCACAAAACTGCCCACGCCCCCTAGTTGGCATGGCGCGTCTCCGCTGATTGTGCCCGTTGTGGGGTGTTCATCACATTGCGCCCAGAAATTTGGGCACGTGGTCACATGAATCCAGCGTTAATGACCTGCCGCTGCAGTGACCAGCAGTCAACTGAAGCCTCACTCAGGTCTGTTCCTCATACTGATGCTACAATTACTTTAAATTATTTTAAATTCAGTTTAAATGAGTTCAAATTCAGTCAATTGATCCGCCCTTGGTACATGAGTCCTGTGACCAGCAGTCAATTGAAACCACAGATTGGCCTGTTTCTTCAGCTGCGGCAATAATATGAACAAATTTTCAGTTTAATTTAGTTTAATTCAGTCGTCTTGGCCCTGTTCCAGTCAATAATCGATTACCATCGATACTGCTGCTCGATTGCGCTGATTCATGGGAGATTTTACGTTCGGGCCTATGCAAATGAGTTTGAGCGAAACTTGGGCCTAAGTTCAGCTCGGCAAAACCAACGCTTTCTGGGCGCATTTGCGTCCCTAGGGGAATCTCCAGGCCTCCGTGTTTTAAAAGCTGAAGGGGGGTAGGGCTCGGTGCAGCAACAAACTGCCTCACAGAATATGAGGATGTAGTTCATCACCCATCGCCCTCCTCACGCCAAGTTCTCAATCATGAGGAGACGAAAAACAGACAGCAGGAATCTCCCGCCAAAGCTTCAGAGGGAGATTGGGAGGACCCCTCTCCACCCCTCCCCCCCCTCACCAGAGGAAGGAACCCCAAAGGAGCAGAAACGAAACATTTATAAAAAATGGGGATGCGAGATAAACATTACAAAACTGAGTGAGAAATAAAAAACTGAACATGCACTAATCAAATGAGAAATTGCCAATCCTGGAATTACACAGCGGGTCGAAGTGTCTAAGACGGGCAAGGCAGGTGACAAGCCTTGAACATTCCTTGACTTCAAAAGTTTTTCCACTTTTCCCTGGTGCTGGGATTTATCACTCAAACCAGCTAAGTTCTACTCCCCAGAGGTCCTGCTGCTCCCGGAGTAATGAGTATAGTTGTGATCACTGTGATTTTGGGGACCGTCCAGGCCCTAAGGGCAGTGCAGAGGAGAGCCATAAAGCTGACAAGTGGTGTGAGAGGGATGAGCTGTGGGGATAAAGAAAGACTTGCGTTTATAGAGCCTTTCACGACCTCAGGGCGTCCCAAAGCGTTTTACAGCTAATGACGTACTTTTGAAGTGTCGTCACCGTTGTAATGTAGGACAGCATTAACATGCGGTTCACTGTTTGCAGAAGGATTTAGATCAGCTATGCAATTGGGCAGGCAAATGGCAAATGAAACGTAATACTGACAAATGTACAGTTTTATACATTGAGGAGAAAAATATAAGCCAACTAGCTATAGAATGAAGAATGGATTTAGCACAGAGGGACCAGAGAGTGACAGTGGACTCAACACTTTCAATATTGAGACGTAGAATCATACAGCACAGAAGGAGGCCATTCGGCCCATTGTACCTCTGCTGGCTCTTTGAAAGGACTATCCAATTAGTCCCACTCCCCTGCTCTTTCCCCATATCCCTGCATTTTTTTCCCCTTCAAGTATTTATCCAATTCTCTTTTGAAAGTTACTATCGAATCTGCTTCCACCGCCCTTTCAGGCAGTGCGTTCCAGATCGTAACACATGGAGAAACAATTAAAAACAAACAGATGGGGTCCATGGCCAGAACAGTGGGGTATACGTCTCCGGTGGTTTTATAATGCACTGAGCAGACCTCACTAGGAATGCTGTGTGCAATTCTGGTCAGCCTACTTCAAAAGGGTCACAGTGGAGAGGGTGCAGGGACGAGCCAAGTGTAAAAGAGATGGACTATGAGGAAGGTTAAAGAAATTTAAACTCTACAGTCCGTTAGAAAGAGCAGACCTTCTTGAGGTATATAAAGTATTAAATGGGATAGATAAGGTGAACCCAGAATATTACATCAAGGTGAGTCCGTCCCAGTGGGACCAGGGGACATACATTTAAATTGGGAAAAGTAAATTGAAAACAGGTAATGATAAGCGAGAAGCAGGGTCCATCACTCAAATCGTCTAAAAATAAATCTTCCATCACAGCAAAACTGAAATATTTTAGCTTCTAAAGCACAGCAATCAGTAGATTCTATAAAAATAGAGGAGCAGAAAATAATAAAAAGCCACTGTGCAGTATCTAATGATAGTCCAAATGTTCAAGGATCTTTCCAATGATATAACTGCACACACACACACACACACACACACATCAACAGAAACAATTCTGAATAGTCACACTCCTCCTGCACTATATTCCTGATCTGTCTCTAATTCCCTATCTACTCCCTTCACAGAAATAGCTCACAATGGAATATGCTTAGTCTAGTCATACCTTAGTATCCATTTGCTTTAATGTGTCATTCGATCAACAGCCTTTTCTGAAGCCAACACAGTTCCCCAGAACAGAATCAGTGGCTGCAGAAAAATACACGACCCATTCCTCATAACTGAGTGCTGCCAGTGTCAAAACACTACTTCAGCCACTTTTGGTTCTCTCCCCGTTTCCATTCGGGAAACATATTCCTAAGGCTAAGGGAAAAATCCATCATTCTAACCCTTTCCATTGACACCATGAAACATTCCCGCATTCCTTCCATTGCAACAGCTGTCCAAGTATCAGTTTCACGACTGGAATGCTTCCCTACTCAAGAGGTTTTAGTGGTGTTCATTATTTTCCGGATGGGAATAAACCTCTTTGGGTAGAGAAAGGGCCAGCTGAGTTTAAAAAGGTGAATTGGCATTAAAGACTAGGGACCCAGCTATGAATGAAGTCCTTTGGCCCTCATTCCAGTTCTAACTCTGACGCATGACCGTGTCATTTAGTTTAATCATTCGCGTTGGCCCAGTCAATAAGCCAGACCTGAAAAATCCATTATTTTGTCATTCAGTACAACTCTTGTTGAATGGATTCCACAAATGCTTCTAGTTATGGGCATGGATTATGCAAATATACGGTCATCACTTGCCTCAACTTATTCATAAACATTTTCTTAGAAATCCCGGCAAAGAGAAACAAAAATTAAAAATGAGAAGTCTCACACAAGGTTTGTGCCACCCTAAGAACACAAATAAAATCAGCTATCCTTTTATGTTCAAAATAATTGTTTTCCTAACACACCAAGGTATGCTTAGATCTCCATAGCAACTGTCCTCCATTTTTGTCTGGAAGATTTCTTCCAGCTGGCTTGAACACAACCATGAAATACGTCTTCCTCCACACAGTTTCTTCAAACATGGAGAAGTTGGGCACTGTTGCAGATTTGGAACAGCCATCTCAAGGCTTATCCTTCTCCTGGTTCTTGCACGTGCTCAGATTTCCTCTAGGAAGTCAACAGGGAACATTCCCACCTTCCTGCCAGTGAATACCTTGATGTAACCGTTGACCTCTTCTCCTTTCTGCACAACAATCTGTCACGAGTTGAAGAGTAGAATAATTAGAGAGATCAATGCAGTCACCTGCTCTCAGGCCTTTCTTTCAACCTTGCTCTCGAACTGATTGCTTGGGTGCAGTGCGTAAGACTGGCTCAGGGGGGCCCTCCCTCCAGTTTTAATTCCTTCCCAGGGAGGGAACGGCCTCACCTTCACTTGGCATGTCCACTCACCCTCCCATAGCACAGCTGAGATTGTAAGCTCAACACACGGGCATTTGCCACTCTGAATCCATACCCCACCTCTCCGTGCAACCACCAGTTGTTAAACAGGGGAAACAAATTGAACAATGTACGGAAAAAGACTCTTTGTCATTTTGCGAATTTTCAATGATGTGACTTTAAGTATCCATGAGCTCTCTGATAAAGCAGTCTTAGGAACAGGAAAAAGCCATTAGATCCAATAAGTTTGTCCCTTTTTCATGGATCTACCACCTTCTCACCATATCCCTCAACCCTTTCTCTTTCCAGAAATGCACCTAATTGTCTCTTGAATCCATTTACAATGTCCTTCCCTGTTAACCTACCCTTTGGGTGAAAAAGTTCCATCTGACTTCTCCCTTATGCCTAATGCCCTCATTTTTATCTCGTGTCCCCTGATATTTGAACTCTCTGCTATGGCGAGCAATTTACCTGGACCAAATTTGTTTTTTTAATTCTGAAACCCTCAGCTAAGTCACCTGGAGATCTCAGTGACAGATCTGGTATGCAGACTGCCGCTTCAAAAGGCCAATGAGGTGGACTACCTAATGAGTGTTTGCTTTCAAATGCACACAGGTAACAGAAACAGTTAATACCGGTCACAGGCTGTGAGATGGAGACAGAGCTCATCATTTGTGATTGTCTATCCATGCAAGCAAAGCTGACACAATTTAGCTTTGTCCTGAAAGGAGGCAGATAACTGGAGACAGGTTCCAGGTTTCTACTCAGTGTCTTTGAATCCTAGTGTGAGAAATAATCTTTTGATCTTTTTTAATCCCAATTTAATTTTCAGAGTAAAGAGAGGATACAATTGGGGTTCTATATCTGGATTTCTGTGTTGCCAAACTCACTGCTCAAGCTGGCAACTTATTCCAGAGGTCGACAAATCCCTGCAAGAAAAATTGCCTTGTAGCATCCAGACTCATACAGCGCAGAAGGCGGCCATTCGGCCCATCGTGCCTGTGCCGGCTCTTTGAAAGAGCTATCCAATTAGTCCCACTCCCCTGCTCTTTCCCCATAGCTCTGCAATTTTTTCCCTTCAAGTATTTATCCAATTCTCTTTTGAAAGTTACTATTGAATCTGCTTCAGGTAGCTCGGTGCGTTCATAACACATACTTATGTCCCCTTGTTTCTGGTAAAGTTCTGTAATCCAGTGAAACCTGTCGTGTTCACCATAGCTTCTGTTTAAATTGATTTCATAATAAACCTGATTTGCAATTTAAAGCCTGAGAAATAGTCTGTCAGAGTATCGTTTGTCCGTCTATTGAAGAGATCCAGGGAGTACCAAGTGTCCTGTATTATATTAATTGAGTTCACCCGGGGACACCACCTCCCAGATTATGTTTCCCGTAGGGTCGTGTTTGGATTAGTAGGAAGCATGGTAGAATCTGTAGAAATGGCCCCTTAGCGCTGGCCATGGGAACAAGTGTTGAAGAGCATCTGAATTGTCATCGTCTCCTCGAAACATACCTGGTCTTTCTTCAGGGTAATCTGGCCCATCTCTTTGTTGCCAACAAATGACCGTATAACTTTATGAACACGTTCTCCCGCACGCACTCTTATGATGTAGTTTGCTGGGAAGTAGCCAGACTTCTCTCCGATTTTGCCCTGAAATGGAGGGTCGTTTGGATCAGAAATATTTCCTACTTAAATAATAAGGAATACCTTATTCATACTACAATGCTGCTGCTCTATATATCCCACACCCTCACGATATCAGTGCAGTGACTCATAGTTGAACTGGGTTTTACTACTGCTGACAGATTTATGTCGTTTTACCCAGCTACCTGATCGCATCCTAACCTCGAATGGGTGCATAAACCTTACTGATTCGCCATGAAGCAATCACATGAGTTTGTAGGACTGCTGCTCAGTCCACATGGAGTAAAAGGAACTACTTTTCCCCAATGTGGTCGGAGAAAGCTCCTGGCCCCGCAAATTAACGGCTGTTCCAATGTAGTCCCACCAGAACTTCGGCAGGAGTGCGCCAGAACAGCCGGACACGAAGCCGGGATCCGAATAGGTCAGGTCCCAGCCTTCCACTGAAGCATCCATGATGGCTTGTTGAGGGCGGAGCCTCCACCCGCCCCCAAACATGGCCGACATCGGCATGGGGCAGAGCCATGGACAAAGACTCCGTACTCCCACAGCCTGAGGCCTTCACTGGTACCCGGTGTATGGTCAGTGGAGGTATGTCAGGCCAGGCATACCTCACTGACCACAGGTTGAGGGGGCTTACCTGGGGGTCCAGGCCAGGGTCGGGACTTGGACCCCTGAAGAATTGGCAGCAATTTTGTTTATTGGTGAGCTTTTAAAGCAGCTCCCTTCGAATAAGAACCAGTGGAGGGGGAGGGGAGGGTACCAGTGACCTGTGTCTGATGGGAGGGATCTGGTACTCCCTACCCATAGCCAGACAGTCTTTGGCTGCCATTTTCAGCTTCTTTCTTGTTTAGGTGGCCCCTGGAGCATCCACCAGAGTCAGTCAGAGGTTCTCAGTGGCTGCAATCCCATTGTAATTGCCTTGAACATTGGCCCGTGGATTTTAGGGGCCTCCTGTCTTTAGTATTTCAACAAAGTCATTAACCAATTCCCTTAAAAAATAGCACACAAAGGAATTTCAGCTCCTTAGAGTATAGAAAGGCTGTTTAAGCCATCAAGCCCATTCCTTCAGACTATGGACTCTACCCCATCTATTCTATCACCTGAGGAAAGATTTTCTCTGCCCTCCCCCCCCCTTCCTGAGGTAAATGAAGTAAATCTAGATTATCTATCTCCCCTCACATCCTGTAATATCTTCAAGCTGCTGCCTCCCTTGACGTTTCAATCAGGTCCATCTGGATATAGGAACATAGGAACAAGAGTAGGCCATTCAGCCCATCGTGCCTGCTCTGCCATTTGATAAGATCATGGCTGATCTGTGATCTAACTGCATATACCTGCCTTTGGCCCATATCCCTTAATACCTTTGGTTGCCAAAAAGCTATCTATCTCACATTTAAATTTAGCAATTGAGCTAGTATCAATTGCTGTTTGCGGAAGAGAGTTCCAAACTTCTACCACCCTTTGTGTGTAGAAATGTTTTCTAATCTCACTCCTGAAAGGTCTGGCTCTAATTTTTAGACTGTGCCCCCTACTCCTAAAATCCCCAACCAGCGGAAATAGTTTCTCTCTATCCACCCTATCCGTTCCCCTAAATATCTTATAAACTTCGATCAGATCACCCCTTAACCTTCTAAACTCTGGAGAATACAACCCCAATTTGTGTAATCTCTCCTCGTAACTTAACCCTTGAAGTCCGGGTATCATTCTAGTAAACCTACGCTGCACTCCCTCCAAGGCCAATATGTCCTTCCGAAGGTGCGGTGCCCAGAACTGCTCACAGTACTCCAGGTGCGGTCTAACCAGGGTTTTGTATAGCTGCAGCATAACTTCTGCCCCCTTGTACTCCAGTCCTCCAGATATAAAGGCCAGCATTCCATTAGCCTTATTGATTATTTTCTGCACGTGTTCATGACACTTCAATGATCTATGTACCTGAACCCCTAAGTCCCTTTGGACATCCACTGTTTTTAACTTTTTACCATTTAGAAAGTACCCTGTTCTATCCTTTTTTGATCCAAAGTGGATGACCTCACATTTGTCTACATTGAATTCCATTTGCCACAGTTTTGCCCATATATCTTTACAACACTCAGTCCTGGTCCTTTCCAGTTCATCCATCTTTCTCACAGGTGTTATTGGACTCTGCGTTAACTCCTCGATCCGTGGCTCTGTTTCACTGAATCGCAGTGGCTCAAGGAGAAAAAAAGCCTTCAGTCTCCTTTGCTCCAGCCTTGTTATGCTGTCTCATTCTGGGCTCAGAGTCCAAGTTAATGTGAGAACATTAGAAACGGTGTTGGTTTTTCTAATGATGGTCAGCCCAAGCCTTCTGATTTGTACTGACAAACACTGAAATCCACCCATTTACACTCCTTTTTAAACCAGGATTGGCAGTTTCTCATTTTATTTTGGGGTTCAGATGGTTTGCATGGGCTGGTTTTAACCCAGGTGGGAGGCCCAGATCGGGGGGAAGGGGAAGGGGAGGGTTGTGTGCTGATGGCAAACGCAAGGGGGATGTGTGACATACACATGGATGGTGTGCGGGGACTGCCACAGTCTATAGCAGAACTTACCTTCCACCATTCCTCATTGGAGTCGTCAAAGACGGTTACTCTGTCCCCCGCACTGTAAAAGAAAGTAGGTCGGGAGAATTGTATTACTGAACCAGCAATGCCAGTAACCAGTCCTTTATCATCTAAAGCACACCCTTAATTCTATCACAATTCTGCTTTCAACTCCAAACTAATTACCTGATGAAACCTTCCTGCGATTGTACAGCCAGGGTTGCCAACTCTGGTTGGTCGTATTCCTGGAGGTTTCATCACATGACTTCCCACCTCCGCCCGCCCCCCGCCCCGGTCAAACAGCCTTTTCTCCCCATCTCCAATATTTTAATAACTAATAAACAAAAGTGTTCGAAGAAAATGAAAAAAAACTCATGATTTCATTTTAATGCCCTTGTGATTTTTCTCTGGGGTTTTTTGCTCGCAGCAGTGACCTGGAGATCAATCCTTAATTCCTGGAGACTCCAGGGCAATCCTGGAGGGTTGGCAACTCCTATGTGCAGCCCAGTCTCACGCAGTCTCCAGTCATTGCGATTGTAACTCGACTTTTAACCCTTCATGTGCCTCTGTTGAGTTTACTCTTGCGGGTGCAGTCAGGTTCCAGAAACTGCTGCTGGGAATATCTGTCGGCAAATCCTCAGCCCTCTTTGAAGTTCTTTTAACGTGTCAAAGATTGGCCTGGTGACCTGGTGACCTCTACGATCTCCGTTATCTGGGCTTTCAGATCGCAGGAAAAACAGTCTTTCAAGCCAGTTTTCGGCCAAGGAAAATACAGTTTGTTGAAAGTTGCTCCCGCCTCCAAAATCGATGGTGAAAGGCAGGAGGAAGAACAAGGTTATTAATGGACTTTATAGTTAGAGCTTCTGAAAAAGAATCACGTTTTGCCCTTTCATCTGTGCTTTGTGTGCAATCATTTTTTTAAAATGGAATGGGGAGAGAGAATAGGGACAGGATAACAGGACATGTGGACATCCACTAACCTCTCGATCCACCCATCCGCTCACCCACCCATCCGCCCACCCACCCATCCACCCACCCATCCACCCACCCACCCATCCACTCACCCACCCACTCATCTCTCACCCATCCACTCACTCACCCATCCACTCACCCATCCACCCACCCATCCACTGACGCCACCCACCCATCCACCCATCTCTCACCCAACCATCCGCTCACCCACCCATTCACCCATCTCCCACCCACCCACCCACCCACCCACCCGCCCGCCCACCCACCCGCCCGCCCACCCGCCCACCCACCCATCCGCCCATCCACTCACCCGCCCATCCACCCATCCGCCCATCCACCCATCCGCCCACCCACCCATCCACTCATCTCTCACCCACCCATCCACTCACCCACCCATCCACTCACCCACCCATCCACTCACCCACCCATCCACTCACCCACCCATCCACTCACCCACCCATCCACTCACCCACCCATCCACTCACCCGCCCACCCACCCATCCACTCATCTCTCACCCACCCATCCACTCACCCACCCATCCGCCCACCCACCCATCCACTCATCTCTCACCCACCCATCCACTCACCCACCCATCCGCTCACCCACCCATCCACTCACCCACCCATCCACTCACCCACCCATCCACCCACCCATCCAACCATCTCTCACCCACCCATCCACTGACCCCACCCACCCATCCACCCATCCACTCACCCACCCATCCACCCATCTCCCACCCATCCACCCATCTCCCACCCACCCATCCACCCACCCACCCACCCGCCCACCCACCCACCCGCCCATCCACTCACCCGCCCATCCACTCACCCGCCCATCCACCCATCCGCCCACCCACCCATCCACCCATCTCTCACCCACCCATCCACTCACCCACCCATCCGCCCACCCACCCATCCACTCATCTCTCACCCACCCATCCGCTCACCCACCCATCCGCTCACCCACCCATCCGCTCACCCACCCATCCGCTCACCCACCCATCCACTCACCCATCTCTCACCCACCCATCTCTCACCCACCCATCCACTCACCCACCCATCCGCTCACCCACCCATTCACCCATCTCCCACCCACCCATCCACCCACCCACCCACCCGCCCATCCACCCACCCGCCCATCCACCCATCCGCCCATCCACTCATCTCTCACCCGCCCGTCCGCTCGCCCGCCCGTCCGCTCGCCCGCCCGTCCGCTCGCCCGCCCGTCCGCCCGCCCGCCCGCCCGCCCGCTCGCCCGCCCGCCCACCCACCCACCCATCCACTCATCTCTCACCCACCCATCCACCCATCCACCCATCCACTCACCCACCCATCCACTCACCCACCCATCCACTCACCCACCCATCCACTCACCCACCCATCCACTCACCCACCCATCCACTCACCCACCCATCCACTCACCCACCCATCCACTCACCCACCCATCCACTCACCCACCCATCCACTCACCCACCCATCCACTCACCCACCCATCCACTCACCCACCCATCCACTCACCCACCCATCCACTCACCCACCCATCCACTCACCCACCCATCCACTCACCCACCCATCCACTCACCCACCCATCCACTCACCCACCCATCCACTCACCCACCCATCCACTCACCCACCCACCCACCCATCCACTCACCCACCCATCCACTCACCCACCCACCCATCTCTCACCCATCCACCCATCTCTCACCCATCCACCCATCTCTCACCCATCCACCCATCTCTCACCCACCCACCCGCTCACCCACCCACCCGCTCACCTGCCCCTGCATCTAACTATATTCTGAATGTACTATTGTTGTTCCTCAGATGTGCTGAACACCCAATAATAACCCAAGGAAAAAATTACAACTGTAAAGGGGGCATTGCAAATGCTGGAAATTTGAAATAAAAACAGAAAATGTTGGGAATTCTAAAGGGCTGTCATTTAATCTCAAACAAAAATGTTAAATCACCAAAATTAGTTTTTCATAACTCTTTAAACTAAACAAGTTTTTAAAGGGATTCTTGGAGGAGGATCCATCTTTGAAAATGATGGCAAGGTTACCTCATGAAAAGGGATGGACATGGGGAGAGCTCCCTCCTTCAGGCCTATTCAATGAGTTTTGTACAAAACAATTGCATGGAGCCCAGAATGAAAGATATCAGGTCATGTGCTAAGATGGAACTTACTGGAAATCCAGATCGTCCTTCTCCTGTGCTTTGTATCTGTACAATGCCACAAAATAGTGAGTCTGTGAGAAGCCACCTCGCATACCTGGCTGTGGCTTTTTGTTCTGTCCAAAGAGAAAAGAAGATAATGGATGAAATGTTTTGCATCAGAATTTTAGCAGCAAGAATATTAGCAGCAAGAGTGGACTAAACACACGCGTGTCTGGACTTTAATCAGGACAGTTTTATCTCCCTTGTTCTCCCCTCTCTGGAATCTCATTATGAAATGGCCCTCCAGAAAGTGGTCATTCTTTGTGAGCTGAGACAATAGGTGTTGGTTGGCTATTTGGCTGTAGGGGGCATCACAGTCAAGGCTTATCCTGCCCTGACCTTTCCAGCATTGCAACCAGGAGCAGAAGCCCTGGCTGATTTTTCTCCTCTTTGCCTGGGGAAAATGTAGAGCCTGTACTTCTCGCCCCCACCCCTCTCCCCAACCTAGACCAAGAACAGCTAATCAGCCCAGGTCAAAGAATGAACAAGGGATCTTTCTGGCCTCTGCAGCTCAGTACCGCACCACACACTGCACATATCCACTGGCAAAAGCATTAGTAAACTCGACTTACCAGCTCACTTTAGCATTATAGCGTGCACCGTAATAGGGAACAGGGAGAGCACAACAGGAGGCAAACATCAAGTCTGAGACTACTAATCAGTCTCCAGCAGGTTCTATACTTAAGTAGGAGATGCAGAGCCGGTTAAATCACATACCATCACTCCACATGATATCAAGAAACGGCTGAGTGCACTGGACGCAAGAAAGGCTATGAGCCCCGACAACATCCCGGCTGTAGTGCTGAAGACTTGTGCTCCAGAACTAGCTGCGCCTCTAGCCAAACTGTTCCAGTGCAGCTACAACACTGGCATATACCCGACAAAGTGGAAAATTGCCCAGGTATGTCCTGTCCACAAAAAGCAGGACAAATCCAATCCGGCCAATTACCGCCCCATCAGTCTACTCTCAATCATCAGCAAAGTGATGGAAGGTGTCGTCGACAGTGCTATCAAGCGGCACTTACTCACCAATAACCTGCTCACCGATGCTCAGTTTGGGTTCCGCCAGGACCACTCGGCTCCAGACCTCATTACAGCCTTGGTCCAAACATGGACAAAAGAGCTGAATTCCAGAGGTGAGGTGAGAGTGACTGCCCTTGACATCAAGGCAGCATTTGACCGAGTGTGGCACCAAGGAGCCCCAGTAAAATTGAAGTCAATGGGAATCAGGGGGAAAACTCTCCAGTGGCTGGACTCATACCTAGCACAAAGGAAGATGGTAGTGGTTGTTGGAGGCCAATCATCTCAGCCCCAGGACATTGCTGCAGGAGTTCCTCAGGGCAGTGTCCTAGGCCCAACCATCTTCAGCTGCTTCATCAATGACCTTCCCTCCATCATAAGGTCAGAATTTTTTTTTTATTCGTTCATGGGATGTGGGCGTCACTGGCAGGACCAGCATTTATTGCCCATCCCTAATTGCCCTTGAGAAGGTGGTGGTGAGCCGCCTTCTTGAACCGCTGCAGTCCGTGTGGTGAAGGTTCTCCCACAGTGCTGTTAGGAAGGGAATTCCAGGATTTTGACACAGCGACGATGAAGGAACGGCGATATATTTGCAAGTCGGGTTGGTGTGTGATTTGGAGGGGAACAGGTGGTGTTGTTCCCGTATACCTGCTGCCCTTGTCCCTCTAGATGGTAGAGGTCGCGGGTTTGGGAGGTGCTGTCGAAGAAGCCTTGGCGAGTTGCTGCAGTGCATCCTGTGGATGGTACACACTGCAGCCACTGTGCACCGGTGGTGAAGGGACTCCACTTGCCTGGATGAGTGCAGCTCCAACAACACTTACGAAGCTCGACACCATCCAGGACAAAGCAGCCCCCTTGATTGGCACCCCATCCACCACCCTAAACATTCACTTCCTTTACCACCGGCGCACAGTGGCTGCAGCGTGTACCATCCACAGGATGCACTGCAGCAACTCGCCAAGGCTTCTTCGACAGCACCTCCCAAACCCGCGACCTCTACCACCTAGAAGGACAAGAGCAGCAGGCACATGGGAACAACACCACCTGCACGTTCCCCTCCAAGTCACACACCATCCCGACTTGGAAATATATCGCCGTTCCTTCATCATCACTGGGTCAAAATCCTGGAACTCCCTTCCTAACAGCACTGTGGGAGAACCTTCACCACACGGACTGCAGCGGTTCAAGAAGACGGCTCACCACCACCTTCTCAAGGGGCAATTAGGGATGGGCAATAAATGCCGGCCTCACCAGCGACGCCCACATCCCATGAACGAATTAAAAAAGAAAGCCAATGACAAGTGCCATGAAATCTGTCTCTTTAAGTATCAGCGTCTGAAGGCTAATCAAATTCCTATTTTATTATTGGTGCTAACCGATTTAACATAAACATAGGAACTTAGGAACAGGAGGAGGCCGTTCAGCCCCTCGGGCCTGTTCCGCCATTCAATTAGATCATGGCTGATCTGTACCTCAACTCCATTTACCCACCTTTGCTCCCTATCCCTTGATACCCTCACCCAACAAAAATCTATCAATCTCAGTCTTGAAAGCTCCAATTGACCCCCAGCGTCCACAGCCTTTTTGGGGGAGAGAGTTGCAGATTTTCACTACTCTTTGTGTGAAAAAGTGCTTCCTGATTTCACTCCTGAACGGCCGAGCTCTAATATTATCTTCTTTTGTTCTTGATTCTCCCACCAGAGGAAATAGTTTCTCCGTATCCACCCAATCAAATCCTTTTATCAATTTAAACACCTCGATCAGATCACCCCTCAATCTTCTAAATTTGAGGGAACACAAGCCAAGTTTATGCAACACAATTTAAACCTCTAAAGAGGTTACCGCCTCCATTAAAATAGTGGACAAAGGAATTTCATTTGCAACCGGTCCTGATATTTAAAGAGCCAAATTTTTTGGCAAAAGTAAGAGACGATGGATGTAATTTTGGGGTTCAGTATTCCCGGGATGTAGGTATATCGGGTACCCGATTTGTAGGCCGCACGACTTCCTATCTGATACTTGGAACATTGCACGGCTGGCAAATCAGATGCACCCAATTTGCCAGTGTCCACTCCACCATGCCAGAAGAGCTCAGCCCTACAACTTCCCCTTATAGTGGGCAAACACTCAGGCTCTGTACCGGAGCAGGACACAGGGAACCAACTAAAGCAGCAGGCCAAGGCCCAAGAATGGGACTACAGTGCAAGACCACCACCAGGTTCTGTACTTTAAATAGGGGGGAAGAGAGGGAGACAGTTCGGGTTGGAGTAAAGGGTTAAAGGAAAGGCAGGAAGGTATAGTGCCAGTCTGAAATATTGACCATACTACAATCTGTTGATTCCATAGCAATACAATGACAACATTCTTCAGTGCTTTATTTTAACTTTGCTGGGAGATGGAGTTTGGAGAAGCTCAATTCGGAAGAGGTAGTAAATCAAACAAATGTGATATCGTTGCATCTTGCAGCGCAGAAGGAGGCCATTCGGCCCATCGTGCCTGTGCCGGCTCTTTGAAAGAGCTATCCAATTAGTCCCACTCCCCTGCTCTTTTCCCATAACCCTGCAAATTTTTCCCCTTCAAGTATTTATCCAACTCCCTTTTGACTGTTACTATTGAATCTG
This sequence comes from Heptranchias perlo, assembly GCF_035084215.1. Classification (NCBI taxonomy): domain Eukaryota; kingdom Metazoa; phylum Chordata; class Chondrichthyes; order Hexanchiformes; family Hexanchidae; genus Heptranchias; species Heptranchias perlo. Next base: position 13,847,571 of record NC_090370.1, read on the forward strand.
CTTCCACCGCCCTTTCAGGCAGTGCATTCCAGATCAGAACAATTCGCTGCGTAAAAAAATGTTTCCTCATGTCGCCTCTGGTTCTTTTGCCAAACACCTTAAGTCTCTGTTCTCCTATTACGGACCCTTCCACCAATGGGGACAGTTTCTCCTTATTTACTCTATCAAAACCATTCATGATTTTGAACACCTCTATCAAATCTCCTCTTAACCTTCTCTGTTCTAAGGAGAACAATCCCAGCTTCTCCAGTCTCTCCACATAACTGAAGTCCCTCATCCCTGGTACCATTCTAATAAATCTCTTCTGCACCCTCTCTAAGGCCTTGACATCCTTCCAAAAGTGTAGTGTCCAGAATTGGACACAATACTCCAGCTGAGGCCTAACCAGTGATTTATAAAGGTTCAGTATATAACTCTCAATATCTGTGACATTTAGAGATTAGGGGAGAAGAGCTTTCCTCCTATGTCCATTTTCCTCTCTGTAATTGTGGTGTGTGGAGTACAAGAAGAGGCCATTCATTTGCACTCCATTGACCTCATGGACATGTCTAGGTCCCATGCCCCTGATAGAGCCCCAAAGTTACCTTTGCCTCATCTGGATTATTCTTGTCTTTTTTGTCTGGTGCGTCTCCACCTGCAATAATCAGAAGATCGCTGTTATCTCAGAGGTGGTCCAATCACAAAGGAAAACCTCATTCGAAGGTGATGTTTGGAGCCATTCAAAAAATCAACATCACAACCAGGGCCACATTCTAGGTGAGGTCCAATGGCTGTAATCGATCATTTGTGTTTTAATGAAAACAACCATTTCATCCGTAAACTGTGGAAGAATGAGGAGACTCAAAGTAATTAGATTGAACTCATTATATGTTATGTGAAAAATCACCAACACTATAGAAAGGATAAAACATTCAATCAAATGTGAATTACTGGTGAGTGACTTCAGGGATCTCCGATTGTCCCACACTCATTTATCAGAGAGTAACTGTCCTCCTTTCCATCAGCAGTTTTTGGATGTATCAGGTGATGGGACAATGGTCCATGTCAGGCCCCTGACTGTGGTGCTCTCCGGCCTTGTGGGCCTTGACTCTCATAGCCCAGAAAGTACCACAGTGATATCCCAGTAAGCATGAGCCCAGTGAGTCAGGCCCACAGCACCATCGATATCTCAGCATCCCCTGCTGTTGCAGAGCCTCTCTGGTTAACTCACTGCAGCACTTTCCCTCTCTCTTGAACAAAGGCTCTCCTTCATTAGCTTTCATTTGCCTCCTGTTTTTCCTGTTACGAGCAATTTTTATTTTTTTTGGTATTTAAACCCCCAAATCCAGCTGATTCCAGAAATGTCTGATCGCTTTTGGTCTGCAGCCTGTGTCAGCTGTGTTGTACGCTGCAACTCACAAGGGCAGGTAAGCGGAGGGGGGCGGGGGGAAGAAATCCAGCCCAGGAGAACAGAACCTCCCCTTCTCCTCTGGTCGTGAATTTTACAAAATGAAAAATACATTGGGGGATAAAATTCAACTCCAGCGGGGGTGAAAAACAGGCCGCAGCAGGTCAGCCGCCCGTTACATGACCCACCCACATTTTTCTTTCCAGTGACTTCAACAGCAAGGGTGGGGTGTATAATGGGAGGGGATGTATAATGGGAGGGGGCGTATGACGGGGCGGGCGTATAACGGGAGGGGCGCATAACGGGTGGGGTGTGCAAAATGGGAGGGGTGCAAAACGGGAGGGGTGCATAACGGGAGGGGTGCATAACGGGAGGGGTGCATAACGGGAGGGGTGCATAACGGGAGGGGTGCATAACGGGAGGGGTGCATAACGGGAGGGGTGCATAACGGGAGGGGTGCATAACGGGAGGGGTGCATAACGGGAGGGGTGCATAACGGGAGGGGTGCATAACGGGAGGGGTGCATAACGGGCGGGGTGCATAACGGGCGGGGCGCATAACGGGCGGGGCGCATAACGGGCGGGGCGCATAACGGGCGGGGCGCATAACGGGCGGGGCGCATAACGGGCGGGGCGCATAACGGGCGGGGCGCATAACGGGCGGGGCGCATAACGGGCGGGGCGCATAACGGGCGGGGCGCATAACGGGCGGGGCGCATAACGGGCGGGGCGCATAACGGGAGGGGCGCATAACGGGAGGGGCGCATAACGGGAGGGGCGCATAACGGGAGGGGCGCATAACGGGAGGGGCGCATAACGGGAGGGGCGCATAACGGGAGGGGCGCATAACGGGAGGGGCGCATAACGGGAGGGGCGCATAACGGGAGGGGCGCATAACGGGAGGGGCGCATAACGGGAGGGGCGCATAACGGGAGGGGCGCATAACGGGAGGGGCGCATAACGGGAGGGGCGCATAACGGGAGGGGCGCATAACGGGAGGGGCGCATAACGGGAGGGGCGCATAACGGGAGGGGCGCATAACGGGAGGGGCGCATAACGGGAGGGGCGCATAACGGGCTGGTGTACAACGGGAGGGGCGTACAACGGGCGGGGTGCGTAACGGGCGGGGTGCGTAACGGGAGGGGCGTATAACGGATCGGATGTATACCGGGCGGGGCGTACAAGGGGCGGGGCGTACAAGGGGCGGGGCGTACAAGGGGCGGGGCGTACAAGGGGCGGGGCGTACAAGGGGCGGGGCGTACAAGGGGCGGGGCGTACAAGGGGCGGGGCGTACAAGGGGCGGGGCGTACACGGGGCGGGGCGTACACGGGGCGGGGCGTACACGGGGCGGGGCGTACACGGGGCGGGGCGTACACGGGGCGGGGCGTACACGGGGCGGGGCGTACACGGGGCGGGGCGTACACGGGGCGGGGCGTACACGGGGCGGGGCGTACACGGGGCGGGGCGTACACGGGGCGGGGCGTACACGGGGCGGGGCGTACACGGGGCGGGGCGTACACGGGGCGGGGCGTACAAGGGGCGGGGCGTACAAGGGGCGGGGCGTACAAGGGGCGGGGCGTACAAGGGGCGGGGCGTACAAGGGGCGGGGCGTACAAGGGGCGGGGCGTACAAGGGGCGGGGCGTACAAGGGGCGGGGCGTACAAGGGGCGGGGCGTACAAGGGGCGGGGCGTACAAGGGGCGGGGCGTACAAGGGGCGGGGCGTACAAGGGGCGGGGCGTACAAGGGGCGGGGCGTACAAGGGGCGGGGCGTACAAGGGGCGGGGCGTACAAGGGGCGGGGCGTACAAGGGGCGGGGCGTACAAGGGGCGGGGCGTACAAGGGGCGGGGCGTACAAGGGGCGGGGCGTACAAGGGGCGGGGTGTATAACGGGCGGGGTGTATAACGGGCGGTTTGTATAACGGGGAGGGTGTACAAGGACGGTTTGTATAACGGCGGTTTGTATAACGGGGGGGGGGGGGGGGGTGTACAATGGACGGTTTGTATACCAGGGTGGGTGTACAATGGGCGGGGTGTGTCACGGGCGGGGTGTGTCACGGGCGGGGTGTGTCACGGGCGGGGTGTATAATGGGCAGTTTGAATAACGGGGGAGTGTACAATGGACGCTTTGTATAACGGGTGGGGTGTATAACGGGGGGGTGTATAATGGGCGGGGTGTACAATGGACGGTTTGTATAACGGGGGGGTGTACAATGGACGGTTTGTATAACAGGGGGGTATACAATGGACGGTTTGTATAACGGGGGGGTGTATAACGGGGGGGTGTATAATGGGCGGGGTGTACAATGGACGGTTTGTATAACGGGGGGGTGTACAATGGACGCTTTGTATAACGGGTGGGGTGTATAACAGGGGGGTGTATAATGGGCGGGGTGTACAATGGACGGTTTGTATAACGGGGGAGTGTACAATGGACGCTTTGTATAACGGGTGGGGTGTATAACGGGGGGGTGTATAATGGGCGGGGTGTACAATGGACGGTTTGTATAACGGGGGGGTGTACAATGGACGGTTTGTATAACGGGCGGGGTGTATAATAGGCGGTTTGTATAAGGGCGGGGTGTACAATGGACGGTTTGTATAACGGGGGGGTGTACAATGGACGGTTTGTATAACGGATGGGGTGTATAATAGGCGGTTTGTATAATGGGGGGTGTATAATGGACGGTTTGTATAACGGATGGGGTGTATAATGGGCGGTTTGTATAATGGATGGGGTGTATAATGGGCTGTTTGTATAACGGATGGGGTGTATAATGGGCGGTTTGTATAACGGGGGGTGTATAATGGACGGTTTGTATAACTGGGGGGTGTATAATGGGCGGTTTGTATAACGGATGGGGTGTATAATGGGCGGTTTGTATAACGGGGGGGGGGGTGTATAATGGACGGTTTGTATAATGGATGGGGTGTATAATGGGCTGTTTGTATAACGGATGGGGTGTATAATGGGCGGTTTGTATAACGGGGGGTGTATAATGGACGGTTTGTATAACTGGGGGGTGTATAATGGGCGGTTTGTATAACCGGCGGAGTGTACAATCGGCGGTTTGTATAACCAGTGGGGTGTCCAATGGACGGTTTGTATAACGGGGGGCTGTATAATGGACAGTTTGTTTAATGGTGAGGTGTACAATGGATGGTTTGTATAACGGATGGGTTGTATAATGGGCGCGGTGTATAATGAGCGGTTTGTATAACGGATGGGGTGTATAATGGCTGGGGTGTATAATGGACGGTTTGTGTAATGGGCGGTTCGTATAATGGGGGGGTGTACAATGGACGGTTTGTATAACGGGGGGGTGTACAATGGACGGTTTGTATAACGGATGGGGTGTATAATAGGCGGTTTGTATAACGGGGGGGTGTATAATGGACGGTTTGTATAACGGATGGGGTGTATAATGGACGGTTTGTATAACGGATGGGGTGTATAATGGGCGGTTTGTATAACGGGGGGGGGGGTGTATAATGGACGGTTTGTATAATGGATGGGGTGTATAATGGGCTGTTTGTATAACGGATGGGGTGTATAATGGGCGGTTTGTATAACGGATGGGGTGTATAATGGGCGGTTTGTATAACGGGGGGTGTATAATGGACGGTTTGTATAACTGGGGGGTGTATAATGGGCGGTTTGTATAACCGGCGGAGTGTACAATCGGCGGTTTGTATAACCAGTGGGGTGTCCAATGGACGGTTTGTATAACGGGGGGCTGTATAATGGACAGTTTGTTTAATGGTGAGGTGTACAATGGATGGTTTGTATAACGGATGGGTTGTATAATGGGCGGCGTGTATAATGAGCGGTTTGTATAACGGATGGGGTGTATAATGGCTGGGGTGTATAATGGACGGTTTGTATAATGGGCGGTTTGTATAAGAGATGGGGTGTATAATGGGCGGTTTGTATAACGGGGGGGCGGTGTACAATGGACGGTTTGTATAATGGATGGGGTGTATAATGGGAGGTTTGTATAACAGATGGGGTGTATAATTGGCGGTTTGTATAACGGGGTGGTGTATAATGGACGGTTTCTATAATGGATGGGGTGTATAATGGGCGGTTTGTATAACGGGGGGGTGTATAATGGACGGTTTGTATAATGGATGGGGTGTATAATAGGCGGTTCGTATAACGGGGGGGTGTACAATGGACGGTTTGTATAACGGGGGGATGTACAATGGACGGTTTGTATAACGGATGGGGTGTATAATAGGCGGTTCGTATAACAGGGGGGTGTATAATGGGCTGTTTGTATAACGGGGTGGTGTACAATGGACGGTTTGTATAACGGATGGGGTGTATAATGGGCGGTTTGTATAACGGGGGGGATGTACAATGGACGGTTTGTATAACGGGGGGTGTACAATGGACGGTTTGTATAACGGATGGGGTGTATAATGGGCGGTTTGTATAACGGGGGGTGCATAATGGACGGTTTGTATAATGGATGGGGTGTATAATGGACGGTTTGTATAACGGGGGATGTACAATGGACGGTTTATATAATGGATGGGGTGTATATTGGGCGGTTTGTATAACGGGGGTGGATGTACAACGGACGGTTTGTATAATGGGAGGGGGTGTACAATGGACGGTTTGTATAACGGGGGGTGTAAAATGGACGGTTTGTATAACGGATGGGGTGTATAATCGGCGGTTTGTATAATGGGGGGGGTGTACAATGGACGGTTTGTATAATGGAAGGGGTGTATAATGGGTGGTTTGTATAACGGGGGGATGTACAATGGACGGTTTGTATAACGGGGGGATGTACAATGGACGGTTTGTATAACGGGGGGGTGTACAATGGACGATTTGTTTAACGGATGGGGTGTACAATGGACGGTTTGTTTAACGGATGGGGTGTACAATGGACGGTTTGTTTAACGGATGGGGTGTACAATGGACGGTTTGTTTAACGGATGGGGTGTACAATGGACGGTTTGTATCACGGGGGGGCGGGTGTACAATGGACGGTTTGTTTAACGGATGGAGTGTATAATGGGCGGGGTGTATAATGGGCGGTTTGTATAACGGATGGGGTGTATAATGGGCGGGGTGTATAATGGGCGGGGTGTCTCACGGGTGGGGTGTATAATGGGCGGGGCGTACAATGGATGGTTTGTATAACGGGGGGGGGTGTACAATGGATGGTTTGTATAACGGGGTGGTGTACAATGGACGGTTTGTATAACGGGGGGGTGTCGATCTGACACTGCCCATTTTGACACCGTTGAATTTTGCCCCCATGTGGTTAATTCTGCTGATGGTTTCTTAAACGGGTTGATACATTTCAAAATGACAATGTTGACATAATGTCCATATTCTCAGTTGAAAAGGAGGACAATTCTACAGTTAAATACTATCAGGTGATTGGTTCACTGAGACCCATTGCAGCCCATCCCTGTTCTCGATGGGTTTGTGGCAAAAACTGAAACAAATGAGCCAAGACTCAAGATGGACTTGAGGTTGGTCCTTAAATCGATTTCTTTTATGGCTAATGAACATTCTTCCTACTCCGTGCAATGCTGCTGCTGGCCCCAGACCTACCTCCTGACCCGTGCTCTTCCCCAGGCTTGGGATTATCAAGTTCTTCATCAACCATTTGCGCAGGCTGCAAAGCACAGGAAAGAGTTACAGAGTTACCCAGGACATCCAGTGCATTCAATTTGCATTCCCTGGGGCTGAAATTGCGCTCCCGGCGCAGTTGCCGGCACTTTGCGCGAAGCAGTTTCTAGCACCCGGGTTCTCGGAGGTCCCCTCATTCGCATAGTGCTGTTGGGCTCCCACTGCACTTTGCGAGATACGCTGGGAGCCCAGAGGTCGGGGGATTCCAGCGCAGAGTTTGAACAGCACAGAGGCTGCACTTCAAAGCTGTGCCTGGTACTCTGGGAGAAGAGCTTCCTTTTTTGTTCTGGTGTTGCTGCGAGTCTTCAGGAAATGAGCCAGAAGGCCAACAATTCCCCAGGGTGGAGGCAGGACAGGTCGCTTCAGCGAGAGGGCCCCAGAGGTCGTGTTGAGGGAGAGTTGTGAGGGAGATTCCCCTCCTCACCAAGGTTCAGTCAGAGCGGCCTGCAGGTGGCCGAGTAGATTAATACAGCATTTGTATTCGGGGAAGCAGGCTGGTCAATTGCTGAGCTCTGATGGGCCTCAGGAAATAGGATTTCATTCATAGCTTCTAAAGGCAGGCCAAGGAAGCTCACGATAGAAGGGGAAGCTGAGGGAAGATATTGACAAACGTTGGAGAGATAACCAGGACATACTGGGCTACCTCTCTGTGATCCCCATTGGTGACCCCTCAATCTGCACCCATCCTTCCATCTTTCTCTTCCCTCAAGAAATTACTCATTCACTTCCACATTCAGCCAATAATCAGCTAACCAGGCACCACGACCTCATGGAGTGTCTTGCAGAGTCCAGTTGTTGCTTTCTCCCTCATTGTGTTTCCATAGGGCAGCCTGAGGAGCAGGAGATCACAGGGCTGAGGCAGGGGGACCATCACACCACACTGTGTCACTCACTCCACCTACAGTAAGGGTTGGCCCAGGGGATATCCACCCCGGGGGGAGGGAGGGAGACGTAGAGTTAGGGTTGGAGTAGGTAGCTCCAGGTAAATTTTGGCCTTGGAGGGGGTACAGCGCAGATTCACCAGAATGATACCAGAGCTTAAAATGAAAGCCAGGCCATTAAGGAGTGAGATCTAGAAGCACCTCTTCACACAAAGAGTAGTTAAAATCTGGAACTCTCTGGGTCAATTGGAGCTTTCAACTGAGCTTGATAGATTTTTGTTGGGTAAGGGTATCAAGGGATGTGGAGCAAAGGCAGGTAAATGGAGTTGAGGTACAGATCAGCCATGATCTGATTGAATGGTGGAACAGAATCGAGGGGCTGAATGGCCTCCTCCTGTTCCTAATGTTCCTAAAACACACAGCATGAGTGAGGAGGAGCAAGTGCAGGTGGCAGCAGCCAGTAGGCAGGGGGGCCAGCTCCAGGCCGCTCTCAGATGATGAGGTTCCAGAACTGGTGCCAGCCAGGACCTGCCATAAAGGAAGGCTGCTTTCTGAGCAACATCGATTCATGGAGTCCTTCGAGATTGTGCAAAGTACGTGAGGGCAAGTATGGAGTTGCCCACTGCCCACATCTGCGCAGTCATTTCTGACCACATGACAGAACTGCAGACCACCCTGGAACATGTAGCACCTCAGGAACATCTACAGAAGACCCCTCCCCTCTTACTAGAGGTCCTAAGCACAGCTGTGGGCTCTCTGGGGAGCACCATATCTGATGGTGTGAAGACTAGCTCCGTGAATTTGGTCTTATGGGGTTCACCATTCTGAGGGGTCGCCTGGAGTGTAGTAGGGCTTCCAAGACCACTAGTGTAGTGGTTATATTACTGGACTAATAATCCAGGGAACATGAGTTCAAATCCCACCATGGCAGTGAATTTGAATTCAGTATTTAAAAAAACTTTTTAAAAAGCTGGTATCAGTGGAAGTGATCATGAAATAAAAACCCAAACTAGTTCACTAATGTCCTTTAGGGAAGGAAACCTGCCGTCCTTACTGGTCTGGCCTATATGTGATTCCAGTCCCACACCAGCATGGTTGAGTCTTAATGCCCTCTGAAGTAGCCAAGCAAGCTCCTCAGTTGTATCAAAATAAGAAAGCCCACCACTACCTTCTCAGGGCAACTAAGGATGGGCAATAAATGCCAGCCTTGCCAGCGACGCCCACATCCTGAGAATGAATTTTTAAAACTCTCTGCAGTCTGCTCCCACGCAGATGGTGGAACATGCCAAGGGAGTGCCCAGTGACAGAAGGAAGCTCGGATTAGGGAGGTGTTTCTCAGAACAACTCATCATCCCTGCTACCCAGTTGTCCCCCTTAAAGGGCTCAATCTGAGCTGGAAGACGAAGAGGCCCAGGCAGCTGCACCAGCTGTATGAATCATGCCCGCAGCTACAGAGAAATCTGATTCCTCCTGCCAAAGGAGCCAAGGAGCCATCCTCATCCCAGGACCTCAGGGTCACCCAGCAGGCAGTCACTTCATTTCCTTCTCCCACTAGGGTAGCACTTTGAGGGGACACTTGATCAGGTAGTATGAAATACTCAGTAGCCATTGTCACCAAGAGGAAGCACCAGGCAAAGAAATAGTAGACCACACAAGAAGCACAATAAAATGGAAATAGTTGCGAGGGATACTGGAGTTTTCGTAGTGGGGCAATGCCTTTTGTGTTGCCGATTATGTCTGGTTGTGCAGTGATGGTGGATGATGGATAGTGGGGGTCCATCATGTGCGGTATTGGTGTGCCAGGCCAGGGGAACTTAATCCAGGAATGCTTGTGATGGGGGCAATGACCTTTTAAGTAAAATAGTTGAAGGTTAAACATGAGCAAGTTGCTGCCTATGGGGTGGTGGCAAGTCCACATGTTGTGTCGCTTGTTCTGGCTCAACTTCAGTCCCTTCCGGAGCCTCCTCCTACTCCTGCTGAGAACTACAAAATGATGAAGCTTCATCTTGGAGACCATGGTGGGGCTGTCTAGCAAAATAATCCTCTGTCCAACACAAGCCTTTGCTTCAGTGGACCGGTGGTGTGCTTAATTCTGGACCTGGTGACAGAAAGGACCTCAGTGAATCTTCTTCCTTCTGCTGTTGGTGGGTTTTCTTAAAAGGTGTTGGTGGGCAGGGCTCTAGGACCCACTCCTTGAACAAGGATGATTCTGCTGATTGTCGCTGAATGACAGAGTTGTGACTGGTCCTGGACAACCTGCAGGATGAAATGCCTCCAGTCGCAGGGAAGCTGGACATTTACTGAGTGGAGCCCTTTCTAGTTGATGAATGTAAACAATTTTACAACACCAAGTTATAGTCCAGCAATTTTATTTTAAATTCACAAGCTTTCGGAGATTTTCTCCTTCCTCAGGTAAATGTTCAGGATCTCCTTGAAGCCTACGCATTTATACATATTGAATAATACATGGTGTTTACAGACTGCCCCTGCAACTGCCCGTTGCCAAGGCAATCACCGTGTTCAGACAGAGAGGTGTCATCTGCAGAACCCCCGAATACACATTCAACAAAAAAACAAACAGGGAAAAAAAACAGAGAAAAAAAAACACAGAGAGAGGCAGAAACATCCGGAAGGCAGAGAGAGCCAGCAAATGACCCATTATATTAAAAACAGATAACATTTGTTCGCTGGTGGGGTAACGTGTAGCGTGACATGAACCCAAGATCCCGGTTGAGGCCGTCCTCATGGGTGCGGAACTTGGCTATCAATTTCTGCTCGACGATTTTGCGTTGTCGTCGAGCAGAAATTGATAGCCAAGTTCCGCACCCATGAGGACGGCCTCAACCGGGATCTTGGGTTCATGTCACGCTACACGTTACCCCACCAGCGAACAAATGTTATCTGTTTTTAATATAATGGGTCATTTGCTGGCTCTCTCTGCCTTCCGGATGTTTCTGCCTCTCTCTGTGTTTTTTTTTCTCTGTTTTTTTTCCCTGTTTGTTTTTTTGTTGAATGTGTATTCGGGGGTTCTGCAGATGACACCTCTCTGTCTGAACACGGTGATTGCCTTGGCAACGGGCAGTTGCAGGGGCAGTCTGTAAACACCATGTATTATTCAATATGTATAAATGCGTAGGCTTCAAGGAGATCCTGAACATTTACCTGAGGAAGGAGAAAATCTCCGAAAGCTTGTGAATTTAAAATAAAATTGCTGGACTATAACTTGGTGTTGTAAAATTGTTTACAATTGTCAACCCCAGTCCATCACCGGCATCTCCACATCATAGTTGATGAATGTCAGTGGATTAATGCAAGCAGCCTGTATGGTCCATGAGTGGCATCGAGGAGGCCTTCAACCTGCCACCCTGTAGAAGTGCTGGGTCCTCTCTCACTGCAGCAGCTCTTATTTACAGCAGTTTATTTCCCCTTTTAGACAGTGCCTCAGTGACTGGGTGGGTGCAGCAGATACTGGCTCATCTGGCCGATCTCACGTGTGGCACTTGTAAAGGAACTAGTAGAATACAAATTGACGGCGGTAGTAACCTTCACCACCACAGGCAGAGCAGTGCCAGTCTGGAGATGGTCTATAGGTCTTCCTGTAGGAGACGAAACCGCTCCACAATCACCTCGCTGGTGAGCCTCAGTCTCCTGAGACACAAGTCCTCCGACATTCCCAGGAAACTGTGTCTTGGCTCATAGACAGGTGTCGAGGGATAGGCCCGTGTGTGGCGTCACCTTCCTATGAGGCAAATGCATCTGCCTCGGCAGCTGCTGGCCGATTTCCTCCTCGTATTCCATCTCATGGAATGCCCGTCATGTGGGTCGACTTGACATGGCCTAGGCAAGATGGCCAGATGGTTTGGGGTGGAGAAATAAAGTTCGAAAGCAAGTCGCGACAAATGAATGCCTCGCTGGAAAATGAACGGACGTCAAAAGGCAAAACAGAGAACAAGCAACAAACACAATAAACTCAGCCACAAAGTCCAGGAGTACACCGTTCACTGTTTCCAGTGGCTGCTGTGCCCGGCTTCTACGGTACTCGATGGTTTTAGGGTACTCCTGGTTGACATTGCGCCAATGGGGCTGGCGCAAAAAACTCCCGGTTTTCCGCTCCCTCTGCTCCCGGCATGCGCCTGCGCCGCCGGTGCAAGGGAGCGCAATTTCAGCCACCCCCCCCCCCCCCCCCTCATCTGTTGTCAGGGGTTTGACACTTACATTTTTTTTGTCCTCAGAGTTCTTTTTCCTCTCACGGTTCGCCATTACCACTCCCGTCCTGAGCGTCTCATACACTGGATCCGAGCGGCTTGCAACAGCTGAGGCAGAAGAAACAGAAAATGAGATCAACCCATCCTTACATAGAACGAACAGCACAGAAACAGGCCATTCGACCCAACAGGTCTATGCCGGCGTTTATGCTCCACACGAGCCTCCTCCCTCCCTACTTCATCTAACCCTATCAGCATATCCTTCTATTCCTTTCTCCCTCATGTGTTTATCTCGCTTCCCCTTAAATGCATCTCCACTAGTCACCTCAACTACTCCTTGTGGCAGTGAGTTCCACATTCTCACCACTCTCTGGGTAAAGAAGTTTCTCCTGAATTCCCTATTGGATTTATTAGCGACTATCTTATATTTATGACCTCTAGTTTTGGACTCCCCCACAAGTGGAAACATCTCCTCCACCTCTACCCGATCAAACCCTTTCATTATCTTAAAGACCTCCATCAGGTCACCTCTCAGTCTTCTCTTTTCTAGAGAAAAGAACCCTGGCCTGTTTTAGTATTTCCTGACAGGTATAACCTCACAGTTCTGGTATCATCCTTGTAAATCTATTTTGCACTTTCTCCAGTGCCTCTATATCCTTTTTTTAATATGGAAACAAGAACTGTGTCCAGTACTCCAAGTGTGGTCTAACCAAGGTTCTATATGATTTTAACATAACTTCTCTGCTTTTGAACTCTATCCTCTAGAAATGAACCTCAGTGCTTTGTCTGCATGTTTAGGGCTTTGTTAACCTGTGTTGCTACTTTTAGTGATTTGTGTATCTGTACCCCCTAGACCTCTTTGCGTTTCTACCCTATTTACCCTATTGGCAGGGGGATGGGCACCAGGATGTAGCATTGGAAAGGAGAAACAAGGTGCAAAAAGGATTGGGAGAGACAGATAGCACGAGAGTAAGAAATAGAACAGTATTAGGTGGGATCAGACTAAGAGAGAATATAAGAAAGTCTAAGACTGGTTTGCAGTGCATGTGTGTAAACGCACAAAGTATGATAAACAAGGTTGGTGAGCTGCAGGCGCAAATAACCACATGGGAATACGATGACTTGGCGATAACGGAGACCTGGCTCAAAAAAGGGCAGGATTGGGTACTAAATATTCTGGGATACAGAGTGTTCAGGAAAGAGAGGGAAGGAAAGATAGGAGGGGGTGATGGCAGTATTGATAATATTGCAGTGCTGGAGAGAGAGAATGTCCTGGAGGGGTCAAGAACAGAATCTATTTGGTAAGAGTTAAGAAACAATAGAGGTGCCATTACACTACTGGGTGTATTCTATAGGCCACCAACTAGTGGGAAGGAGATAGAGGAGCAAATTTGCAGGGAAATTACAGAGGTGCAAAAGCCATAGAGTAGTGATAATGGGGGACTTCAATTATCCTAATATAGACTGGGATAGTAATAGTGTAAAGGGCAGAGAGGGGGAGGAATTTCTGAAGTGTGTTGAGGAGAACTTTCTTGATCAGTATGTTTCCAGCCCAACAAGGAAGGAGGCATTGCTGGATCTGGTTCTGGGGAATGAGGTGGGTCAAGTGGAGCAAGTTTCAGTGGGGGAACATTTAAGGAACAGTGATCATAGTATCATAAGGTTTAGATTAGTTATAGAAAAGGACAAGGAGCAATCTAGAGTAAAAATACTTAATTGGAGGAGGGTCTATTTCAGTGGGATGAGAACAGATCTGGCCCGGGTAAACTGGAATCAAAGATTGGCAGGCAAAACTGTAATCAAACAACGGGCGGCCTTTAAAGAGGAGATGGTTCGGGTACAGTCTAGGTACGTTCTCATGAGGGAGAAAGGTAGGGCAACCAAAACCAGAGCTCCCTGGATGTTGAAAGAGATAGAGAGTAAGTTGAAGCAGAGAAAGGGGGCATATGACAGATGTCAGGTTGATAATACAAGTGAGAACCAGGCAGAACATTGAAAGTACAGAGGAGAAGTAAAAAAGGAAATAAGAAGGGCAAAGAGAGAGTATGAGAATAGACTGGCGGCTAACATAAAAGGGAATCCAAAAGTCTTCTATAGGCTTATAAATAATAAATGGGTAGTAAGAGGAGGGGTGGGGCCAATTAGGGACCATAAAGTGGATCTACTCATGGAGGCAGAGGGGATGGCTGAAGTACTAAATGAGTACTTTGCATCTCTCTTTACCGAGGAAGAAGATGCTGCCAAAGTCACAGTAAAAGGGGAGGTAGTTGAGATACTGGTGGGTTAAAAATTGATGAAGAGGAGGTACTAGAAAGGCTGGTTGTACTTAAAGTAGATAAGTCACCTAGTCCGAATGGGATGCATCCTCGGATGCTGAGGGAAGTAAGGGTGGAAATTGCGGAGGTACTGGTTATAATCTTCCAAACATCTGTAGATACGGGGGTGGTGCCAGAGGACTGGAAAATTGCAAATGTTACACCCTTGTTCAAAAAAGGGTGTAAGGATAAACCCAGTAACTACAGGCCAGTCAGTTTAACCTCAGTGGTGGGGAAACTTTTAGAAACAATAATCTGGGACAAAATTAATAGTCACTTGGACAAGTGTGGATTAATTAAGGAAAGCCAGCACGGATTTGTTAAAGGCAAATCGTGTTTAACTAACTTGATTGAGATTTTTGATGAGGTAACAGAGAGGGTCGATGAGGGCAATGCGGTTGATGTGGTGAATATAGACTTGCAAAAAGCGTTTGATAAAGTGTTGCATAATAGGCTTGTCAGCAAAGTTGAAGCCCATGGAATAAAAGGGGCAGTGGCAGCATGGATACAGAATTGGCTAAGTAACAGGAAACAGAGAGTAGTGATGAACGGTTGTTTTTCGGACTGGAGGGAGGTGTACAGTGGTGTTCCCCAGGGGTTGGTGCTGGGACCATTGCTTTTCTTGATATATATTAATGACTTGGACTTGGGTGTACAGGGCACAATTTCAAAATTTGCAGATGACACAAAATTTGGAAGTGTAGTGAACAGTGAGGAGGATAGTGATAGACTTCAAGAGGACATAGGCAGGCTGGTGGAATGGGAAGACACATGGCAGATGAGATTTAATGCAGAGAAGTGTGAAGTGATACATTTTGGTGGGAAGAATGAGGAGAGGCAATATAAACTAGAGGGCACAATTCTAAAGGGGGTGCAGGAACAGAGAGATCTGGGGGTATATGTGTACAAATCATTGAAGGTGGCAGGACAGTTGAGAAAGTGGTTAAAAAAGCATGGGCTTTATAAATAGAGGCATGGAGTACAAAAGTATGGAGGTCATGATGAACCTTTATAAAACACTAGTTCGACCACAACTGAAGTATTGTGTCCAGTTCTGGGCACCGCACTTTAGGAAGGATGTGAAGGCCTTAGAGCGGGTGCAGAAAAGATTTACTAGAATGGTTCCAGGGATGAGGGACTTCAGTTACATGGACAGACTGGAGAAGCTGAAGTTGTTCTCCTTAGAGCAGAGAAGGTTGGGAGGAGATTTGATTGAAGTGTACAAAATCATGAAGGGTCCAGACAGAGTAGATAGAGAGAAACTGTTCCCATTGGCGGAAGGGTCAAGAACCAGAGGACATAGATTTAAGGTGATTGGCAAAAGAACCAAAGATGACATGAGGAAAAACCTTTTTACTCAGCGAGTGGTTATGATCCGGAATGCACTGCCCGAGGGGGTGGTGGAGGCAGATTCAATCATGGCCTTCAAAAGGGAACTGGATAAGTACTTGAAACGAAAATAATGTGCAGGGCTACGGGGATAGGGCGGGGGAGTGGGACTAGCTGGATTGCTCTCGCATAGAGCCAGCAAGGGCTCGATGGGCCGAATGGCCTCCTTCTGTGCTGTAACCTTTCTATGATTCTATGATTTAGCCTCTTATTTTCCAAGGAGCATGTGGCCTCCTTATTGTTATTGAAATTCATTTGCCGTTTACACGCCCATTCTGCAAGTTTGTTAATGTCTTCTTGTATTTTCTTCCTCAGTATTAACTATACCCCCCTCAATGTGGTGTCATCCGCAAATGTGCCCATATTTGGTGGCGCAGGGCACAATCCCTGTGCCTGAATGGTGAGGCCCGAGGCGCCCCCGCCATTGGGCCTCGGGCCTCATTACGATGGCGCTGCCAAGGCGACAACTGCCAACTGTCGAAGAGGAGACCAGAAGCAGACCAGTTAGCACCTGGAAAACGGGCACTGTGCGGGCGAAATTTACAGGCCATTGGGTTCTGTGCTGTAGGCACCATTCCGCCATTTTTCAGGGTACTTTTCAAAATGGCGCTTCAGCATCGACAAGAACCTTTGCAGCCATGACAGTTCTTTCAAATTGCTTGGATTGGAGGCAGAGGCAAGAAGGGCTGGTGGGTGGCAGAGAGGGCTCTTGCATTCAGTTCCACATAGTACAGCGACAGGTCAATCTGGAACACCTTTTTCTTTTTAAAGTAGTCCGTTACCCACTGCCAAACTCCCTCATCAATGAGTATCCTTCTGTGATAAAAGGCCGTTTGAAAATAATACTTAAGTGACATTACAGGGCACAGTACTTGCCCTTTTCATATTTGGTACTTTATTTGAATCTTTAATTCTCTTTTATAACCTACTGTAGAAATCTGCATTGGCTGTTTAACGACAATGATAACCTGCATTTATATAGCGCCTTTAATGTAGTAAAATGTCCCAAGGTGCTTCACAGGAGCGATTATCAAACAAAATTTGACACCGAGCCACAAAGAGATATTAGGACAGGTGACCAAAAGCTTGGTCAAAGAGGTAGGTTTTAAGGAGCGTCTTAAAGGAGGAGAGAGAGGTAGAGAGGTTTAGGGAGGGAATTCCAGAGCTTAGGGCCTAGGCAGATGAAGGCACGGCCGCCAATGGTGGAGCGATTAAAATCAGGGATGCGCAAGAGGCCAGAATTGGAGAAGCGCAGAGATCTCGGAGGGTTGTAGGGCTGGAGGAGGTTACAGAGATAGGGAGGGGCGAGACCATGGAGGGATTTGAACGTGAAAATAAGAATTTAAAAATCAAGGCATTGCTGGACCAGGAGCCAATGTAGGTCAGCGAGCACAGGGGTGATGGGTGAACGGGACTTGGTGCGAGTTAGGATACAGGCAGCAGAGTTTTAGATGAGCTCAAGTTTAGGGAGAGTGGAAGATGGGAGGCCGGTCAGGAGAGCATTGGAATAGTCAAATCTGGAGGTAACAAAGGCACAGATGAGGGTTTCCGCAGATGGGCTGAGGGAGAGGCGGAGACGGGCGATGTTACGGGGATGGAAGTAGGCGGTCTCGGTGATGGAGAGGATATGGGGTCGGAAGCTCAGCTGAGGGTCAAATGCAGAGGTCGTAGTCCATAATAAGTGTGTCTTGTTCTGAGGTTCCAAGAGCAACACACAACATGCTCAATGAGTCCAATGTTTCACTTACAGAAAGGGAGCAGCTCTTTGATGCAGGCAAACTGCTGGTTACTGTAGAGGGGTGAACTGTAGGCTCGTCGAAAACCAGGGGGCTGAATGTAAAAGAAATCTCAAATCATTAAACCAGTTTTAGAGGCACTAGAATGAACAAACTGACACAGTTGTAGATCATTATGTGGAGACTCAGTGATATGAGCGAGGTAATAATAGTGGCCATGGATTGAAATTTCTTGTCTTTCCCCCACCCTGAAATTGATCAGAGTGATCGATCTGAGCAGAAACTGGGCTCAGTCACCATTTCTTCTTTTTAATTCTCCTTTTTCCCCCAATTCCCTCCCCCCTTCTTATGAAGGCATTCACTTTTTGCCAGGGTATGGTTCCATGGGCACAGGCCTTGCCTGAGTGTCCATTTCCAGGGTGCAGGGTTAGCCATGAAACAAAGAACTGTGACATTGCGAGAAGGAATCCACCCATTCACCCACCCACCCATCCATCCACTCGTCTCCCACCCGCTATCCACCCAATCAACCACCCCCAACCCATCCACTCACCCACCCACCCAAGCACCCACTCACCCACCCACTCACACACCAACCCACCCATCCATCCGCCCTCTCGTCTCCCACCCGCCATCCACCCAATCAACCACTCCCAACTCATCCGCTCACCCACCCAACCGCTCACCCACCCACCCACTCGCTCGTCTCCCACCCGCCATCCACCCAATCAACCACCCCCAACCCACCCAAGCACCCACTCACCCGCTCACCCACCCACTCATCCATCTGCCCGCTCGTCTCCCACCCACCATCCACCCAATCAACCACCCACCAACCCATCCACTCACCCAACCACCCAACCACCCACCCACCCATCCAGCGTGGTATATAATGGGCGGCTAATTTACTTTCACCCATTTTACACTATTGCCCAAAGTTAAAATAACCCCCATGGGCTTTAAAGAGCTCAGGTACTGAGGATAACACAAGACTTACGATCTTGCCGAAACATCTCTGGAACTCCACGTAAGACTGGCAGTGATGGTGGATGTTGGTTTTGCAATTTTTGCACCTTAAGCCAAACTTGTTATTAACTGTAAGGCAAGAAATTATCGACAATTAACACAGAGACCGGGGGCGGGGGGATTGGGCTTCAAAACAATTATATAATTTTAAGAGACACTAAACATTTGTCAGGCAAATGTGAAACCATTTCATCCTGCACATGGTATGCATTTATATATGTTGTGAATCGCATTATGTGCACTGTGTGTAGAATGCAGATAGTGGGGAGCCAAATATTTGTGTCGTTTATCAAGTCCTTGGTAGGCACATTGTGTAATTTCCACCTCTCATGCATCTTTCAGTAATATTTTTAGAAAGTTTTGTTTGTTCCCTCTCTTGTTATTTTCTGTCCTTGTTTAGGCTCCTCAGCTGTTCCAGTACAGCTACAACACTGGCATCTACCCGACAATGTGGAAAATTGCCCAGGTATGTCCTGTCCACAAAAAGCAGGACAAATCCAATCCGGCCAATTACCGCCCCATCAGTCTACTCTCAATCATCAGCAAAGTGATGGAAGGTGTCGTCGACAGTGCTATCAAGCGGCACTTACTCACCAATAACCTGCTCACCAATGCTCAGTTTGGGTTCCGCCAGGACCACTCGGCTCCAGACCTCATTACAGCCTTGGTCCAAACATGGACAAAAGAGCTGAATTCCAGAGGTGAGGCCAGAGTGACTGCCCTTGACATCAAGGCAGCATTTGATTGAGTGTGGCACCAAGGAGCCCTAGTAATATTGAAGTCAATGGGAATCAGGGGGAAAACTCTCCAGTGGCTGCAGTCATACCTGACACAAAGGAAGATGGTAGTGGTTTTTGGAGGCCAATCATTTCAGCCCCAGGACATTGTTGCAGGAGTTCCTCAGGGCAGTGTCCTAGGCCCAACCATCTTCAGCTGCTTCATCAATGACCTTCCCTCCATCATAAGGTCAGAAATGGGGATGTTGGCTGATGATTGCACAGTGTTCAGTTCCATTCGCAACCCCTCAGATAATGAAGCAGTCCGTGCCCACATGCAGCAAGATCTGGACAACATCCAGGCTTGGGTTGATCAGTGGCAAGTAACATTCATGCCACACAAGTGCCAGGCAATGACCATCTCCAACAAGAGAGAGTCTAACCACCTCCCCTTGACATTCAACGGCATTACCATTGCCGAATCCCCCATCATCAACATCCTGGGGGTCACCATTGACCAGAAACTTAACTGGACCAGCCATATAAATACTGTGGCTACGAGAGCAGGTCAGAGGCTGGTTATTCTGCGGCGAGTGACTCACCTCCTGACTCCCCAAAGCCTTTCCACCATCTACAAGGCACAAGTCAGGAGTGTGATGGAATACTCTCCACTTGCCTGGATGAGTGCAGCTCCAACAACACTCAAGAAGCTTAACAACATCCAGGACAAAGCAGCCCATTTGATTGGCGCCCCATCCACCACCCTAAACATTCACTCCCTTCACCACCAGCGCACTATGGCTGCAGTGTGTACCATCCACAGGATGCACTGCAGCAACTCGCCAAGGCTTCTTCGACAGCACCTTCCAAACCCGCGACCTCTACCACCTAGAAGGACAAGAGCAGCAGGCACATGGGAACAACACCACCTGCACGTTCCCCTCCAAGTCACACACCATCCCGACTTGGAAATATATCGCCGTTCCTTCATCGTCGCTGGGTCAAAATCCTGGAACTCCCTTCCTAACAGCACTGTGGGAGAACCTTCACCACACGGACTGCAGCGGTTCAAGAAGGCGGCTCACCACCACCTTCTCAAGGGCAGTTAGGGATGGGCAATAAATGCTGGCCTCGCCAGCGACACCCACATCCCATGAACGAATAAAAAAAAACTCCCAACAAAGACACAATTTCCAGACTGGGAGAGGTTCAGGCCTCTTCTGGTGCTCATCTGTAACTAACTACAGAGAGGAGCGCACGGGTTGCTGTCGGGAGTGACCAGTGTTCCAGATTTCTCCTCTTCCCTGTGGCCCAGCCAAGATTTGGCACCTTGGAACTCTCCCTGAGAGACGCGCCTGTGCCACCCTCTGTCTCCATGGCACAATATGCAGTGCCACCTTCCTTACCTCTCTTTATACCTCTGCTGCCTCCGTGGGTCTCCATCTTGTCACCCAGGCAACCTGGCAGAGAGCTAATGAATCCTGGGCCTCAAACCCAAGTGCCCAGCATGGAAGGCCAAACCTCCACCTCATGGTCTGCTGGGAGACTTTTTTTTTTAAAACTACCTCCTCCTCTTTGGCTGTTAGATTTTGATGTCACTTGGCATCATATCTGAAAAACTGGGAAAGATTGTCTTGAATGGAGTCTGTTATGAGGAGGCACCATTTCCAACTGAACTGACTCCCACAGCAACCACCAGCGTAGAGTCCATCAAAGAAGTGTTACTGACCTCCATCAGAGAGAGAGTGTGGCACCTCATAGACCTGCAAGATTACTGAACCAATTGAAGGGCATCCCACCAAGCTGTACAATGGAGGAGGGGCGTTGGAGAAGGATGGTGTGGTCAACCATCAAAGACCACAGAGGAGTTCGGAAGGACAAGGAGGGATAAAGGACCAAGTTTTGCTGAACTGGGGCATCTCTTGGAGTGCGTCGTTAGTTAGACATTTTCCTGCACCCTTCAGCTCGAAACATTTTTGCGCCGTAACTCGCTGGGAGTGCGAGCTGATAACGGTGAGGGCAACGGGGTATCTGGGACCTTAGTGAACGATGGGACCAACAGTCTATCTCCTCAATCAATGAGATTTAAAGATTGAGAAATAAACAGAGGAGCAACGGAGAAGGAGGGTGAATTAGAGTTAAATCAGGTACAGAAAGATAAATAAAGAGAGGGAAAGAAAGATTGAATTAAGAGAGAGAAAAAAGAGACAGAAAGGAAAAGTAAGAAAAAAAAATTAAAAATTAAAAATGTGAAATTTTTAAAATATCTAACAATTTACTAGCGGCAGGAATGAGATTGAACAGTTTAAATTGTTCTCTTTCTGGGCCGGAGAGGTTGATTGACATTGCATTAACAATTATCACGTCGTTAAAAAGGGTACTCACACTGTTAATCACCAGTCCTAACTTTCTGCGGCGAGTTTAATGGGCAATTCATGTGCAAATCCAGCAAGTTGTTAAAAATAACGGGGAGGTTGAGGGTGAGATGCCATTTGTGTGAAGCAAACAGAGGAGTGGGGTAAATCGACCAGCCAGTTCTGGAGATCCACAACTCATGGTGTATCTCTTAATCCCCTGAACTTGCTGACCGATTTGCGCATTAATAATGTCATGCGTCATTAACGCTCTGTTATTATTCCAGCAAGATTTAGCCCAATATCATCATCGTCACAAAGAAAGTCATTTGTGACTTTGGTTAGGGTTGTTTCAGTGCTGTGGCGGGTCAGAAAACTGATTGGAGGGATTCAAACAGGGAGTTGCGGGAAAGATGGATTTGAGAGGCGACAACATGTTCAAGAACTTTGGAGAGGAAAGGGAGGTTGGAGACGGGGCGGTCGTTTTCAAGGACGGAGGGGTCAAGGGTGGGTTTTTCGAGGGGGGTGATGATGGCGGTTTTGAAAGTGAGGGGGACAGTACCTGAGGAAAGGAAATCATTTACCTTGTCAGCAAGCATGGGGGCCAGGAAGGGAAGTTGGCTGGTCAACAGTTTAGTCAGAATGAAGTCAAGGGGGCAGGAGGTGGGTCTTGTGGGCAAGATGAGTTCAGAGAGGGCACGCGGGGAGAGAAAGGAGAGAAACTAGAGAGAGGTGGGGGTTCAGAGGTAGTGTGGGGTGGGTTAGGGTGGAGTGGGGAGAGGAGCAAGAGTCAGGTTTAACAGTGCGTGTTGGCTTTGACATGGGGGCCATGTGTGAGAGCGGGGCTTGGGTCAAAATAACCATGGGGTCATCACCTACGTCTTTCTGAAGGAAGTCGCCCTGTATTCCATTGAGACCTGGACGGCTAGACCTCTGTTTGGAAATGAACGCCAAGAATTTCCTCAGGGATTTTCCCGATTGTTTGCTGTAACTGTGGCAAGAGATCAGTGGAAACCCCAGATACACCATCTAATCGGTAGGTCTTCCACACTCACTGACACACATCCAACTCTGACACTGATCCAAACCCCAATTAGACTCTGCCCTACAATTTGGTTGGGTTTGTACAATACACTGAGCATTGCCCAGGGACAAGGGGATAGGAGGTTACACTGATTGTCACCGAGAGACAACTGCAAAATCAAACAGTGCGATTTGTTTTACTCTGAAATCTAATCTGAGAAAATAACCGCACTTTGTTAGTGACCCGTGTAACAAACAAGACGGCAGAATGAGTACACAAACTCTATGGGCTTGTAATGCTGCCAATCTGGGTGGAAATCAGTAAGAAACGATTGGGAATCATTTTAAAATCCTGGAATTTATCGGTGAAAATCAGTGAAAACTGCAAATGAAGAACCTTACTTCAGGGTATAAACAGACTACATCATGAAGACTGGAGAGATGGAATGAATATTGCACACTTGCTGCCGGGAACAGCTCACTCCTGCCTTTGTTCACTGTGAAGTATAAGTCACACGTCATGGTGACTTCACAATGTGCCTGCTGTATGTATGTTTTTTTTATTCGTTCATGGGATGTGGGCGTCGCTGGCGAGGCCGGCATTTATTGCCCATCCCTAATTGCCCTTGAGAAGGTGGTGGTGAGCCGCCTTCTTGAACCGCTGCAGTCCGTGTGGTGAAGGTTCTCCCACAGCGCTGTTAGGAAGGGAGTTCCAGGATTTTGACCCAGCGACGATGAAGGAACGGCGATATATTTCCAAGTCGGGATGGTGTGTGACTTGGAGGGGAACGTGCAGGTGGTGTTGTTCCCATGTGCCTGCTGCTCTTGTCCTTCTAGGTGGCAGAGCTCGCGGGTTTGGGAGGTGCTGTCGAAGAAGCCTTGGCGAGTTGCTGCAGTGCATCCTGTGGATGGTACACACTGCAGCCACTGTGCGCCGGTGGTGAAGGGAGTGAATGTTTAGGGTGGTGGATGGGGTGCCAATCAAGCGGGCTGCTTTATCTTGGATGGTGTCGAGCTTCTTGAGTGTTGTTGGAGCTGCACTCATCCAAGCAAGTGGAGAGTATTCCATCACACTCCTGACTTGTGCCTTGTGGATGGTGGAAAGGCTTTGGGGAGTCAGGAGGTGAGTCACTCGCCGCAGAATACCCAGCCTCTGACCTGCTCTCGTAGCCACAGTATTTATATGGCTGGTCCAGTTAAGTTTCTGGTCAATGGTGACCCCCAGGATGTTGATGGTGGGGGATTCGGCGATGGTAATGCCGTTGAATGTCAAGGGGAGGTGGTTAGACTCTCTCTTGTTGGAGATGGTCATTGCCTGGCACTTATCTGGCGCGAATGTTACTTGCCACTTATCAGCCCAAGCCTGGATGTTGTCCAGGTCTTGCTGCATGTGGGCTCGGACTGCTTCATTATTTGAGGGGTTGCGAATGGAACTGAACACTGTGCAGTCATCAGCGAACATCCCCATTTCTGACCTTATGATGGAGGGAAGGTCATTGATGAAGCAGCTGAAGATGGTTGGGCCTAGGACACTGCCCTGAGGAACTCACCAACTGCCCTGGGGCTCACCAACATTGCGACACTGCTTGTACTTTCCCCGAGTTTGTAACGTCAGCCCATCTCTGTCTCCGAGCCCTCGCTCGATGTGTAACAGTGAGATTGACCACTTTCACTTACGGACAATCATCCGTGCACAGACATCACAAAACTTCGACTTCTTGAAGTAGTGATCCTTGAACTTGTGGGGTTTGTCATTGACGGGTCTGGGGGGCTCTGGGACAACCTCCTCTTTATTCTCTTCCTCTTCCTCGTCTTCGTCCACCTCGTAGTAATAGTAGACCACCCCTCCCCCAGTGTTCACTATCTCTCCGTTCGGCTGCTGTGGTAAAATCTCCTCTGTGCTGGTTTCTTTTTGCTTCTTGTGAAAGAGTGCCTTCAGTTTTTGAACCTAAGGGAAATATTACAAAAGTTAGAAGAATGAACGAACTTGTGTTTTATATGGAGACTTATCATGTCCTCAAGATATCTCAAAGCACTTTACAGACAATAAATTCACTTTTGAAGTGCAGTCACTGTTGTTATGTAGCCCAATGTGACCGGCAATTACACACAGCAAGATGAGACAAACAGCAAATGAAAGAGTGAACACTTAATCTGTTCATGGTGATATCCGTTGAGAGAGGGATGTTGGCCAGAACACCAGGAGAACTCTTTGCTCTCAGTTCCGTGGGGCGCTTGATGCTGACCGAAGCCATTATTTTCAGAGCGCTCTGATTTACAAAGTTCAAGCTTAAGATATCTCTCGGGCATTATGAAATAGTTTTTGTTTCATAGAAACTGAACATTTGTTTCTGTTTGTGGTGGAGTCCAAAACTAGGGACCATAAATATAAGATAGTCACCCATCCAACACAATAGGGAACTCAGGAGTAACTTCTTCACCCAGAGAGTGGAAAGAATGTAGAAGGCGCAGAGAGAGTGGACCTGAAGGATCAATAAAGGGGACGGAGAGAGTGGACCTGAAGGATCAATAAAGGGAACGGAGAGAATGGAACTGAAGGATCAATAAAGGGGACGGAGAGAGTGGAACTGAAGGATCAATAAAGGGGACGGAGAGAGTGGAACTGAAGGATCAATAAAGGGGACGGAGAGAGTGGGCCTGAAGGATCAATAAAGGGAAAGGAGAGAGTGGGCCTGAAGGATCAATAAAGGGGACGGAGAGAGTGGGCCTGAAGGATCAATAAAGGGGACGGAGAGAGTGGGCCTGAAGGATCAATAAAGGGGACGGAGAGAGTGGGCCTGAAGGATCAATAAAGGGGACGGAGATAGTGGGCCTGAAGGATCAATAAAGGGGACGGAGAGAGTGGGCCTGAAGGATCAACAAAGGGGACGGAGAGAGTGGGCCTGAAGGATCAATAAAGGGGACGGAGAGAATGGGCCTGAAGGATCAATAAAGGGGACGGAGAGAGTGGGCCTGAAGGATCAATAAAGGGGACGGAGAGAGTGGGCCTGAAGGATCAATAAAGGGAGTGGAGAGAGTGGGCCTGAAGGATCAATAAAGGGGACGGTGAGAGTGGGCCTGAAGGATCAATCAAGGGGACGGAGAGAGTGGGCCTGAAGGATCAATAAAGGGGACGGTGAGAGTGGACCTGAAGGATCAATAAAGGGGATGGAGAGAGTGGGCCTGAAGGATCAATAAAGGGGATGGAGAGAGTGGGCCTGAAGGATCAATAAAGGGGATGGAGAGAGTGGGCCTGAAGGATCAATAAAGGGGATGGAGAGAGTGGGCCTGAAGGATCAATAAAGGGGACGGAGAGAGTGGGCCTGAAGGATCAATAAAGGGAATGGAGAGAATGGGCCTGAAGGATCAATAAAGGGGATGGAGAGAGTGGGCCTGAAGGATCAATAAAGGGGATGGAGAGAGTGGGCCTGAAGGATCAATAAAGGGGACGGAGAGAGTGGGCCTGAAGGATCAATAAAGGGGATGGAGAGAGTGGGCCTGAAGGATCAATAAAGGGGACGGAGAGAGTGGGCCTGAAGGATCAATAAAGGGGACGGAGAGAGTGGGCCTGACGGATCAATAAAGGGGACGGAGAGAGTGGGCCTGAAGGATCAATAAAGGGGACGGAGAGAATGGGCCTGAAGGATCAATAAAGGGGACGGAGAGAGTGGGCCTGAAGGATCAATAAAGGGGATGGAGAGAGTGGGCCTGAAGGATCAATAAAGGGAATGGAGAGAGTGGGCCTGAAGGATCAATAAAGGGAATGGAGAGAATGGGCCTGAAGGATCAATAAAGGGGATGGAAAGAGTGGGCCTGAAGGATCAATAAAGGGAATGGAGAGAGTGGGCCTGAAGGATCAATAAAGGGGATGGAGAGAGTGGGCCTGAAGGATCAATAAAGGGGATGGAGAGAGTGGGCCTGAAGGATCAATAAAGGGAATGGAGAGAGTGGGCCTGAAGGATCAATAAAGGGGATGGAGAGAGTGGGCCTGAAGGATCAATAAAGGGGACGGAGAGAATGGGCCTGAAGGATCAATAAAGGGGACGGAGAGAGTGGGCCTGAAGGATCAATAAAGGGGATGGAGAGAGTGGGCCTGAAGGATCAATAAAGGGAACGGAGAGAATGGGCCTGAAGGATCAATAAAGGGGACGGAGAGAGTGGGCCTGAAGGATCAATAAAGGGGATGGAGAGAATGGGCCTGAAGGATCAATAAAGGGGATGGAGAGAGTGGGCCTGAAGGATCAATAAAGGGGACGGAGAGAGTGGGCCTGAAGGATCAATAAAGGGAGTGGAGAGAGTGGGCCTGAAGGATCAATAAAGGGAGTGGAGAGAGTGGGCCTGAAGGATCAATAAAGGGGATGGAGAGAGTGGGCCTGAAGGATCAATAAAGGGGATGGAGAGAGTGGGCCTGAAGGATCAATAAAGGGGACGGAGAGAGTGGGCCTGAAGGATCAATAAAGGGGACGGAGAGAGTGGGCCTGAAGGATCAATAAAGGGAGTGGAGAGAGTGGGCCTGAAGGATCAATAAAGGGGACGGAGAGAGTGGTCCTGAAGGATCAATAAAGGGGATGGAGAGAGTGGGCCTGAAGGATCAATAAAGGGAGTGGAGAGAGTGGGCCTGAAGGATCAATAAAGGGGACGGAGAGAGTGGTCCTGAAGGATCAATAAAGGGGACGGAGAGAGTGGGCCTGAAGGATCAATAAAGGGAGTGGAGAGAGTGTGCCTGAAGGATCAATAAAGGGGACGGAGAGAGTGGTCCTGAAGGATCAATAAAGGGGATGGAGAGAGTGGGCCTGAAGGATCAATAAAGGGAGTGGAGAGAGTGGGCCTGAAGGATCAATAAAGGGGACGGAGAGAGTGGTCCTGAAGGATCAATAAAGGGGATGGAGAGAGTGGGCCTGAAGGATCAATAAAGGGAATGGAGAGAGTGGGCCTGAAGGATCAATAAAGGGAGTGGAGAGAGTGGGCCTGAAGGATCAATAAAGGGGATGGAGAGAATGGGCCTGAAGGATCAATAAAGGGGATGGAGAGAGTGGGCCTGAAGGATCAATAAAGGGGACGGAGAGAGTGGGCCTGAAGGATCAATAAAGGGGATGGAGAGAGTGGGCCTGAAGGATCAATAAAGGGAATGGAGAGAGTGGGCCTGAAGGATGAATGAAGGGAGTGGAGAGAGTGGGCCTGAAGGATCAATAAAGGGGACGGAGAGAATGGGCCTGAAGGATCAATAAAGGGGATGGAGAGAGTGGGCCTGAAGGATCAATAAAGGGGACGGAGAGAGTGGGCCTGAAGGATCAATAAAGGGAGTGGAGAGAGTGGGCCTGAAGGATCAATAAAGGGGATGGAGAGAATGGGCCTGAAGGATCAATAAAGGGGATGGAGAGAGTGGGCCTGAAGGATCAATAAAGGGAGTGGAGAGAGTGGGCCTGAAGAATCAATAAAGGGGATGGAGAGAATGGGCCTGAAGGATCAATAAAGGGGACGGAGAGAGTGGGCCTGAAGGTTCATTAAAGGGAATGGAGAGAATGGGCCTGAAGGATCAACAAAGGGGATGGAGAGAGTGGGCCTGAAGGATCAATAAAGGGGACGGAGAGAATGGGCCTGAAGGATCAATAAAGGGAGTGGAGAGAGTGGGCCTGAAGGATTAATAAAGGGGACGGAGAGAGTGGGCCTGAAGGATCAATAAAGGGGATGGAGAGAGTGGGCCTGAAGGATCAATAAAGGGAGTGGAGAGAGTGGGCCTGAAGGATCAATAAAGGGAGTGGAGAGAGTGGGCCTGAAGGATCAATAAAGGGGATGGAGAGAGTGGGCCTGAAGGATCAATAAAAGGGACGGAGAGAGTGGGCCTGAAGGATCAATAAATGGAGTGGAGAGAGTGGGCCTGAAGGATCAATAAAGGGAGTGGAGAGAGTGGGCCTGAAGGATCAATAAAGGGGACGGAGAGAGTGGGCCTGAAGGATCAATAAAGGGGATGGAGAGAATGGGCCTGAAGGATCAATAAAGGGGATGGAGAGAGTGGGCCTGAAGGATCAATAAAGGGGACGGAGAGAGTGGGCCTGAAGGATCAATAAAGGGAGTGGAGAGAGTGGGCCTGAAGGATCAATAAAGGGAGTGGAGAGAGTGGGCCTGAAGGATCAATAAAGGGGATGGAGAGAGTGGGCCTGAAGGATCAATAAAGGGGATGGAGAGAGTGGGCCTGAAGGATCAATAAAGGGGACGGAGAGAGTGGGCCTGAAGGATCAATAAAGGGGACGGAGAGAGTGGGCCTGAAGGATCAATAAAGGGAGTGGAGAGAGTGGGCCTGAAGGATCAATAAAGGGGACGGAGAGAGTGGTCCTGAAGGATCAATAAAGGGGATGGAGAGAGTGGGCCTGAAGGATCAATAAAGGGAGTGGAGAGAGTGGGCCTGAAGGATCAATAAAGGGGACGGAGAGAGTGGTCCTGAAGGATCAATAAAGGGGATGGAGAGAGTGGGCCTGAAGGATCAATAAAGGGAGTGGAGAGAGTGGGCCTGAAGGATGAATGAAGGGAGTGGAGAGAGTGGGCCTGAAGGATCAATAAAGGGGACGGAGAGAATGGGCCTGAAGGATCAATAAAGGGGATGGAGAGAGTGGGCCTGAAGGATCAATAAAGGGGACGGAGAGAGTGGGCCTGAAGGATCAATAAAGGGAGTGGAGAGAGTGGGCCTGAAGGATCAATAAAGGGGATGGAGAGAATGGGCCTGAAGGATCAATAAAGGGGATGGAGAGAGTGGGCCTGAAGGATCAATAAAGGGAATGGAGAGAGTGGGCCTGAAGGATCAATAAAGGGGATGGAGAGAGTGGGCCTGAAGGATCAATAAAGGGGATGGAGAGAGTGGGCCTGAAGGATCAATGAAGGGGACGGAGAGAGTGGGCCTGAAGGATCAATAAAGGGGACGGAGAGAGTGGGCCTGAAGGATCAATAAAGGGAATGGAGAGAGTGGGCCTGAAGGTTCATTAAAGGGAATGGAGAGAATGGGCCTGAAGGATCAATAAAGGGGACGGAGAGAGTGGGCCTGAAGGTTCATTAA
Source organism: Heptranchias perlo (assembly GCF_035084215.1). Lineage (NCBI taxonomy): Eukaryota > Metazoa > Chordata > Chondrichthyes > Hexanchiformes > Hexanchidae > Heptranchias > Heptranchias perlo. Next base: position 13,877,304 of record NC_090370.1, read on the forward strand.
AGGGAATGGAGAGAATGGGCCTGAAGGATCAACAAAGGGGATGGAGAGAGTGGGCCTGAAGGATCAATAAAGGGGACGGAGAGAGTGGGCCTGAAGGATCAATAAAGGGGACGGAGAGAGTGGGCCTGAAGGATCAATAAAGGGAGTGGAGAGAGTGGGCCTGAAGAATCAATAAAGGGGATGGAGAGAATGGGCCTGAAGGATCAATAAAGGGGACGGAGAGAGTGGGCCTGAAGGTTCATTAAAGGGAATGGAGAGAATGGGCCTGAAGGATCAACAAAGGGGATGGAGAGAGTGGGCCTGAAGGATCAATAAAGGGGACGGAGAGAATGGGCCTGAAGGATCAATAAAGGGAGTGGAGAGAGTGGGCCTGAAGGATCAATAAAGGGGATGGAGAGAGTGGGCCTGAAGGATCAATAAAGGGAGTGGAGAGAGTGGGCCTGAAGGATCAATAAAGGGAGTGGAGAGAGTGGGCCTGAAGGATCAATAAAGGGGATGGAGAGAGTGGGCCTGAAGGATCAATAAAAGGGACGGAGAGAGTGGGCCTGAAGGATCAATAAATGGAGTGGAGAGAGTGGGCCTGAAGGATCAATAAAGGGGACGGAGAGAGTGGGCCTGAAGGATCAATAAAGGGGATGGAGAGAGTGGGCCTGAAGGATCAATAAAGGGGATGGAGAGAGTAGGCCTGAAGGATCAATAAAGGGGATGGAGAGAGTGGGCCTGAAGGATCAATAAAGGGGACGGAGAGAGTGGGCCTGAAGGATCAATAAAGGGGATGGAGAGAATGGGCCTGAAGGATCAATAAAGGGGACGGAGAGAGTGGGCCTGAAGGATCAATAAAGGGGATGGAGAGAGTGGGCCTGAAGGATCAATAAAGGGGATGGAGAGAGTGGGCCTGAAGGATCAATAAAGGGGACGGAGAGAGTGGACCTGAAGGATCAATAAAGGGGACGGAGAGAATGGGCCTGAAGGATCAATAAAGGGGATGGAGAGAGTGGGCCTGAAGGATCAATAAAGGGGACGGAGAGAGTGGGCCTGAAGGATCAATAAAGGGAATGGAGAGAGTGGGCCTGAAGGATCAATAAAGGGGATGGAGAGAGTGGGCCTGAAGGATCAATAAAGGGGATGGAGAGAGTGGGCCTGAAGGTTCAATAAAGGGGATGGAGAGAGTGGGCCTGAAGGATCAATAAAGGGGACGGAGAGAGTGGGCCTGAAGGATCAATAAAGGGAGTGGAGAGAGTGGGCCTGAAGGATCAATAAAGGGGATGGAGAGAGTGGGCCTGAAGGATCAATAAAGGGGATGGAGAGAGTGGGCCTGAAGGATCAATAAAGGGGATGGAGAGAGTGGGCCTGAAGGATCAATAAAGGGGACGGAGAGAGTGGGCCTGAAGGATCAAAGAAGGGAGTGGAGAGAGTGGGCCTGAAGGATCAATAAAGGGGACGGAGAGAATGGGCCTGAAGGATCAATAAAGGGGATGGAGAGAGTGGGCCTGAAGGATCAATAAAGGGGACGGAGAGAGTGGGCCTGAAGGATCAATAAAGGGAGTGGAGAGAGTGGGCCTGAAGGATCAATAAAGGGGACGGAGAGAATGGGCCTGAAGGATCAATAAAGGGGATGGAGAGAGTGGGCCTGAAGGATCAATAAAGGGGACGGAGAGAGTGGGCCTGAAGGATCAATAAAGGGAGTGGAGAGAGTGGGCCTGAAGGATCAATAAAGGGGACGGAGAGAGTGGTCCTGAAGGATCAATAAAGGGGACGGAGAGAGTGGGCCTGAAGGATCAATAAAGGGAATGGAGAGAGTGGGCCTGAAGGATCAATAAAGGGGACGGAGAGAGTGGGCCTGAAGGATCAATAAAGGGGACGGAGAGAATGGGCCTGAAGGATCAATAAAGGGGACGGAGAGAGTGGGCCTGAAGGATCAATAAAGGGGACGGAGAGAGTGGGCCTGAAGGATCAATAAAGGGGACGGAGAGAGTGGGCCTGAAGGATCAATAAAGGGGACGGAGAGAGTGGGCCTGAAGGATCAATAAAGGGGACGGAGAGAGTGGGCCTGAAGGATCAATAAAGGGGACGGAGAGAGTGGGCCTGAAGGATCAATAAAGGGGACGGAGAGAGTGGGCCTGAAGGATCAATAAAGGGAGTGGAGAGAGTGGACCTGAAGGATCAATAAAGGGGATGGAGAGAGTGGGCCTGAAGGATCAATAAAGGGGACGGAGAGAGTGGGCCTGAAGGATCAACAAAGGGAGTGGAGAGAGTGGGCCTGAAGGATCAATAAAGGGAACGGAGAGAGTGGGCCTGAAGGATCAATAAAGGGGATGGAGAGAGTGGGCCTGAAGGATCAATAAAGGGGATGGAGAGAGTGGGCCTGAAGGATCAATAAAGGGGATGGAGAGAGTGGGCCTGAAGGATCAATAAAGGGGATGGAGAGAGTGGGCCTGAAGGATCAATAAAGGGGACGGAGAGAGTGGGCCTGAAGGATCAATAAAGGGAATGGAGAGAGTGGGCCTGAAGGATCAATAAAGGGGGTGGAGAGAGTGGGCCTGAAGGATCAATAAAGGGAATGGAGAGAGTAGGCCTGAAGGATCAATAAAGGGGACGGAGAGAATGGGCCTGAAGGATTAATAAAGGGGACGGAGAGAGTGGGCCTGAAGGATCAATAAAGGGGACGGAGAGAATGGGCCTGAAGGATCAATAAAGGGGACGGAGAGAATGGGCCTGAAGGATCAATAAAGGGGACGGAGAGAGTGGGCCTGAAGGATCAATAAAGGGGATGGAGAGAGTGGGCCTGAAGGATCAATAAAGGGGACGGAGAGAGTGGGCCTGAAGGATCAATAAAGGGGATGGAGAGAGTGGGCCTGAAGGATCAATAAAGGGAATGGAGAGAGTGGGCCTGAAGGATCAATAAAGGGGACGGAGAGAGTGGGCCTGAAGGATCAATAAAGGGGACGGAGAGAGTGGGCCTGAAGGATCAATAAAGGGGACGGAGAGAGTGGACCTGAAGGATCAATAAAGGGAGTGGAGAGAGTGGGCCTGAAGGATCAATAAAGTGAATGGAGAGAGTGGTCCTGAAGGATCAATAAAGGGGATGGAGAGAATGGGCCTGAAGGATCAATAAAGGGGATGGAGAGAGTGGGCCTGAAGGATCAATAAAGGGAATGGAGAGAGTGGGCCTGAAGGATCAATAAAGGGGACGGAGAGAGTGGGCCTGAAGGATCAATAAAGGGGACGGAGAGAGTGGGCCTGAAGGATCAATAAAGGGAATGGAGAGAGTGGCCCTGAAGGATCAATAAAGGGGATGGAGAGAGTGGGCCTGAAGGATCAATAAAGTGAATGGAGAGAGTGGTCCTGAAGGATCAATAAAGGGGATGGAGAGAATGGGCCTGAAGGATCAATAAAGGGGATGGAGAGAATGGGCCTGAAGGATCAATAAAGGGGACGGAGAGAGTGGGCCTGAAGGTTCAATAAAGGGAGTGGAGAGAGTGGGCCTGAAGGATCAATAAAGGGGATGGAGAGAGTGGGCCTGAAGGATCAATAAAGGGGATGGAGAGAATGGGCCTGAAGGATCAATAAAGGGGACGGAGAGAGTGGGCCTGAAGGTTCAATAAAGGGAATGGAGAGAGTGGTCCTGAAGGATCAATAAAGGCAGTGGAGAGAGTGGGCCTGAAGGATCAATAAAGGGGATGGAGAGAGTGGGCCTGAAGGATCAATAAAGGGGACGGAGAGAATGGGCCTGAAGGATCAATAAAGGGAGTGGAGAGAGTGGGCCTGAAGGATCAATAAAGGGGATGGAGAGAGTGGGCCTGAAGGATCAATAAAGGGAGTGGAGAGAGTGGGCCTGAAGGATCAATAAAGGGAGTGGAGAGAGTGGGCCTGAAGGATCAATAAAGGGGATGGAGAGAGTGGGCCTGAAGGATCAATAAAGGGGACGGAGAGAGTGGGCCTGAAAGATCAATAAAGGGAGTGGAGAGAGTGGGCCTGAAGGATCAATAAATGGAGTGGAGAGAGTGGGCCTGAAGGATCAATAAAGGGGACGGAGAGAGTGGGCCTGAAGGATCAATAAAGGGAGTGGAGAGAGTGGGCCTGAAGGATCAATAAAGGGGACGGAGAGAATGGGCCTGAAGGATCAATGAAGGGGACGGAGAGAGTGGGCCTGAAGGATCAATAAAGGGGATGGAGAGAGTGGGCCTGAAGAATCAATAAAGGGGATGGAGAGAGTGGGCCTGAAGGATCAATAAAGGGGACGGAGAGAGTGGACCTGAAGGATCAATAAAGGGGACGGAGAGAATGGGCCTGAAGGATCAATAAAGGGGATGGAGAGAGTGGGCCTGAAGGATCAATAAAGGGGACGGAGAGAGTGGGCCTGAAGGATCAATAAAGGGAGTGGAGAGAGTGGGCCTGAAGGATCAATAAAGGGGACGGAGAGAATGGGCCTGAAGGATCAATAAAGGGGATGGAGAGAGTGGGCCTGAAGGATCAATAAAGGGGACGGAGAGAGTGGGCCTGAAGGATCAATGAAGGGAGTGGAGAGAGTGGGCCTGAAGGATCAATAAAGGGGATGGAGAGAGTGGGCCTGAAGGATCAATAAAGGGGATGGAGAGAGTGGGCCTGAAGGATCAATAAAGGGGACGGAGAGAATGGGCCTGAAGGATCAATAAAGGGGACGGAGAGAATGGGCCTGAAGGATCAATAAAGGGGATGGAGAGAGTGGGCCTGAAGGATCAATAAAGGGGACGGAGAGAATGGGCCTGAAGGATCAATAAAGGGGATGGAGAGAGTGGGCCTGAAGGATCAATAAAGGGGACGGAGAGAGTGGGCCTGAAGGATCAATAAAGGGAGTGGAGAGAGTGGGCCCGAAGGATCAGTAAAGGGGACGGAGAGAGTGGTCCTGAAGGATCAATGAAGGGGATGGAGAGAGTGGGCCTGAAGGATCAATAAAGGGAATGGAGAGAGTGGGCCTGAAGGATCAATAAAGGGGACGGAGAGAGTGGGCCTGAAGGATCAATAAAGGGGATGGAGAGAGTGGGCCTGAAGGATCAATAAAGGGGACGGAGAGAGTGGGCCTGAAGGATCAATAAAGGGGATGGAGAGAGTGGGCCTGAAGGATCAATAAAGGGAATGGAGAGAGTAGGCCTGAAGGATCAATAAAGGGGACGGAGAGAGTGGGCCTGAAGGATCAATAAAGGGGATGGAGAGAATGGGCCTGAAGGATCAATAAAGGGGACGGAGAGAGTGGGCCTGAAGGATCAATAAAGGGGACGGAGAGAGTGGGCCTGAAGGATCAATAAAGGGGACGGAGAGAGTGGGCCTGAAGGATCAATAAAGGGGACGGAGAGAGTGGGCCTGAAGGATCAATAAAGGGGACGGAGAGAGTGGGCCTGAAGGATCAATAAAGGGGACGGAGAGAGTGGGCCTGAAGGATCAATAAAGGGGACGGAGAGAGTGGGCCTGAAGGATCAATAAAGGGGACGGAGAGAGTGGGCCTGAAGGATCAATAAAGGGGACGGAGAGAGTGGGCCTGAAGGATCAATAAAGGGAATGGAGAGAGTGGACCTGAAGGATCAATAAAGGGGATGGAGAGAGTGGGCCTGAAAGTTCAATAAAGGGGATGGATAGAGTGGGCCTGAAGGATCAATAAAGGGGACGGAGAGAGTGGGCCTGAAGGATCAATAAAGGGGATGGAGTGAGTGGACCTGAAGGATCAATAAAGGGGACGGAGAGAATGGGCCTGAAGGATCAATAAAGGGGATGGAGAGAGTGGGCCTGAAGGATCAATAAAGGGGACGGAGAGAGTGGGCCTGAAGGATCAATAAAGGGAGTGGAGAGAGTGGGCCTGAAGGATCAATAAAGGGGATGGAGAGAGTGGGCCTGAAGGATCAATAAAGGGAATGGAGAGAGTGGGCCTGAAGGATCAATAAAGGGGACGGAGAGAGTGGGCCTGAAGGATCAATAAAGGGGATGGAGAGAATGGGCCTGAAGGATCAATAAAGGGGACGGAGAGAGTGGGCCTGAAGGATCAATAAAGGGGACGGAGAGAGTGGGCCTGAAGGATCAATAAAGGGGACGGAGAGAGTGGGCCTGAAGGATCAATAAAGGGGACGGAGAGAGTGGGCCTGAAGGATCAATAAAGGGGACGGAGAGAGTGGGCCTGAAGGATCAATAAAGGGGACGGAGAGAGTGGGCCTGAAGGATCAATAAAGGGGACGGAGAGAGTGGGCCTGAAGGATCAATAAAGGGAATGGAGAGAGTGGACCTGAAGGATCAATAAAGGGGATGGAGAGAGTGGGCCTGAAGGATCAATAAAGGGGATGGAGAGAGTGGGCCTGAAGGATCAATAAAGGGGATGGAGAGAGTGGGCCTGAAGGATCAATAAAGGGGATGGAGAGAGTGGGCCTGAAGGATCAATAAAGGGGACGGAGAGAGTGGGCCTGAAGGATCAATAAAGGGGATGGAGAGAGTGGGCCTGAAGGATCAATAAAGGGGATGGAGAGAATGGGCCTGAAGGATCAATAAAGGGGATGGAGAGAGTGGGCCTGAAGGATCAATAAAGGGGATGGAGAGAGTGGGCCTGAAGGATCAATAAAGGGGATGGAGAGAGTGGGCCTGAAGGATCAATAAAGGGAATGGAGAGAGTGGGCCTGAAGGATCAATAAAGGGGATGGAGAGAGTGGGCCTGAAGGATCAATAAAGGGGACGGAGAGAGTGGGCCTGAAGGATCAATAAAGGGGATGGAGAGAGTGGGCCTGAAGGATCAATAAAGGGGATGGAGAGAGTGGGCCTGAAGGATCAATAAAGGGGACGGAGAGAGTGGGCCTGAAGGATCAATAAAGGGGACGGAGAGAGTGGGCCTGAAGGATCAATAAAGGGGACGGAGAGAGTGGGCCTGAAGGATCAATAAAGGGAGTGGAGAGAGTGGGCCTGAAGGATCAATAAAGGGGATGGAGAGAGTGGGCCTGAAGGATCAATAAAGGGAATGGAGAGAGTGGGCCTGAAGGATCAATAAAGGGGATGGAGAGAGTGGGCCTGAAGGATCAATAAAGGGGATGGAGAGAGTGGGCCTGAAGGATCAATAAAGGGAACGGAGAGAGTGGACCTGAAGGATCAATAAAGGGGACGGAGAGAGTGGGCCTGAAGGATCAATAAAGGGGACGGAGAGAGTGGGCCTGAAGGATGAATAAAGGGAATGGAGAGAGTGGGCCTGAAGGATCAATAAAGGGGATGGAGAGAGTGGGCCTGAAGGATCAATAAAGGGGATGGAGAGAGTGGGCCTGAAGGATCAATAAAGGGAATGGAGAGAGTGGGCCTGAAGGATCAATAAAGGGGATGGAGAGAGTGGGCCTGAAGGATCAATAAAGGGGACGGAGAGAGTGGGCCTGAAGGATCAATAAAGGGGACGGAGAGAGTGGGCCTGAAGGATCAATAAAGGGAGTGGAGAGAGTGGGCCTGAAGGATCAATAAAGTGAATGGAGAGAGTGGGCCTGAAGGATCAATAAATGGAATGGAGAGAGTGGTCCTGAAGGATCAATAAAGGGAGTGGAGAGAGTGGGCCTGAAGGATCAATAAAGGGGATGGAGAGAATGGGCCTGAAGGATCAATAAAGGGGACGGAGAGAGTGGGCCTGAAGGTTCAATAAAGGGAATGGAGAGAATGGGCCTGAAGGATCAATAAAGGGGACGGAGAGAGTGGGCCTCAAGGATCAATAAAGGGGACGGAGAGAATGGGCCTGAAGGATCAATAAAGGGAGTGGAGAGAGTGGGCCTGAAGGATCAATAAAGGGGATGGAGAGAGTGGGCCTGAAGGATCAATAAAGGGAGTGGAGAGAGTGGGCCTGGAGGATCAATAAAGGGGATGGAGAGAATGGGCCTGAAGGATCAATAAAGGGGACGGAGAGAGTGGGCCTGAAAGATCAATAAAGGGAGTGGAGAGAGTGGGCCTGAAGGATCAATAAAGGGGATGGAGAGAGTGGGCCTGAAGGATCAATAAAGGGGACGGAGAGAGTGGGCCTGAAAGATCAATAAAGGGAGTGGAGAGAGTGGGCCTGAAGGATCAATAAAGGGGACGGAGAGAGTGGGCCTGAAGGATCAATAAAGGGAGTGGAGAGAGTGGGCCTGAAGGATCAATAAAGGGGACGGAGAGAGTGGGCCTGAAGGATCAATAAAGGGGATGGAGAGAGTGGGCCTGAAGGATCAATAAAGGGGACGGAGAGAGTGGGCCTGAAGGATCAATAAAGGGGATGGAGAGAGTGGGCCTGAAGGATCAATAAAGGGGACGGAGAGAATGGGCCTGAAGGATCAATAAAGGGGACGGAGAGAGTGGGCCTGAAGGATCAATAAAGGGGACGGAGAGAGTGGGCCTGAAGGATCAATAAAGGGAGTGGAGAGAGTGGGCCTGAAGGATCAATAAAGGGGACGGAGAGAATGGGCCTGAAGGATCAATAAAGGGGACGGAGAGAGTGGGCCTGAAGGATCAATAAAGGGGACGGAGAGAGTGGGCCTGAAGGATCAATGAAGGGAGTGGAGAGAGTGGGCCTGAAGGATCAATAAAGGGGACGGAGAGAGTGGGCCTGAAGGATCAATAAAGGGGATGGAGAGAGTGGACCTGAAGGATCAATAAAGGGGACGGAGAGAGTGGGCCTGAAGGATCAATAAAGGGAATGGAGAGAGTGGGCCTGAAGGATCAATAAAGGGAGTGGAGAGAGTGGGCCTGAAGGATGAATAAAGGGGACGGAGAGAGTGGGCCTGAAGGATCAATAAAGGGGATGGAGAGAGTGGGCCTGAAGGATCAATAAAGGGGACGGAGAGAGTGGGCCTGAAGGATCAATAAAGGGGACGGAGAGAGTGGGCCTGAAGGATCAATAAAGGGGACGGAGAGAGTGGGCCTGAAGGATCAATAAAGGGGACGGAGAGAGTGGGCCTGAAGGATCAATAAAGGGGACGGAGAGAGTGGGCCTGAAGGATCAATAAAGGGAGTGGAGAGAGTGGGCCTGAAGGATCAGTAAAGGGGACGGAGAGAGTGGTCCTGAAGGATCAATGAAGGGGATGGAGAGAGTGGGCCTGAAGGATCAATAATGGGGATGGAGAGAGTGGGCCTGAAGGATCAATAAAGGGGACGGAGAGAGTGGGCCTGAAGGATCAATAAAGGGGATGGAGAGAGTGGGCCTGAAGGATCAATAAAGGGGATGGAGAGAGTGGGCCTGAATGATCAATAAAGGGGACGGAGAGAGTGGGCCTGAAGGATCAATAAAGGGGATGGAGAGAATGGGCCTGAAGGATCAATAAAGGGGACGGAGAGAGTGGGCCTGAAGGATCAATAAAGGGGATGGAGAGAGTGGGCCTGAAGGATCAATAAAGGGGACGGAGAGAGTGGGCCTGAAGGATCAATAAAGGGGATGGAGAGAGTGGGCCTGAAGGATCAATAAAGGGGACGGAGAGAGTGGGCCTGAAGGATCAATAAAGGGGATGGAGAGAGTGGGCCTGAAGGATCAATAAAGGGGACGGAGAGAGTGGGCCTGAAGGATCAATAAAGGGGATGGAGAGAGTGGGCCTGAAGGATCAATAAAGGGGATGGAGAGAGTGGGCCTGAATGATCAATAAAGGGGACGGAGAGAGTGGGCCTGAAGGATCAATAAAGGGGATGGAGAGAATGGGCCTGAAGGATCAATAAAGGGGACGGAGAGAGTGGGCCTGAAGGATCAATAAAGGGGACGGAGAGAGTGGGCCTGAAGGATCAATAAAGGGGACGGAGAGAGTGGGCCTGAAGGATCAATAAAGGGGACGGAGAGAGTGGGCCTGAAGGATCAATAAAGGGGACGGAGAGAGTGGGCCTGAAGGATCAATAAAGGGGATGGAGAGAGTGGACCTGAAGGATCAATAAAGGGGACGGAGAGAGTGGGCCTGAAGGATCAATAAAGGGGATGGAGAGAGTGGACCTGAAGGATCAATAAAGGGAACGGAGAGAGTGGACCTGAAGGATCAATAAAGGGGACGGAGAGAATGGGCCTGAAGGATCAATAAAGGGGATGGAGAGAATGGGCCTGAAGGATCAATAAAGGGGATGGAGAGAGTGGGCCTGAAGGATCAATAAAGGGGACGGAGAGAGTGGGCCTGAAGGATCAATAAAGGGAGTGGAGAGAGTGGGCCTGAAGGATCAATAAAGGGGACGGAGAGAATGGGCCTGAAGGATCAATAAAGGGGATGGAGAGAGTGGGCCTGAAGGATCAATAAAGGGAGTGGAGAGAGTGGGCCTGAAGGATCAATAAAGGGGACGGAGAGAATGGGCCTGAAGGATCAATAAAGGGAGTGGAGAGAGTGGGCCTGAAGGATCAATAAAGGGGACGGAGAGAGTGGGCCTGAAGGATCAATAAAGGGGACGGAGAGAGTGGGCGTGAAGGATCAATAAAGGGGACGGAGAGAGTGGGCCTGAAGGCTCAATAAAGGGGACGGAGAGAGTGGGCCTGAAGGATCAATAAAGGGGACGGAGAGAGTGGGCCTGAAGGATCAATAAAGGGGACGGAGAGAGTGGGCCTGAAGGATCAATAAAGGGGACGGAGAGAGTGGGCCTGAAGGATCAATAAAGGGGACGGAGAGAGTGGGCCTGAAGGATCAATAAAGGGGACGGAGAGAGTGGGCCTGAAGGATCAATAAAGGGGACGGAGAGAGTGGGCCTGAAGGATCAATAAAGGGAATGGAGAGAGTGGGCCTGAAGGATCAATAAAGGGGACGGAGAGAATGGGCCTGAAGGATCAATAAAGGGGACGGAGAGAGTGGGCCTGAAGGATCAATAAAGGGAATGGAGAGAGTGGGCCTGAAGGATCAATAAAGGGGACGGAGAGAATGGGCCTGAAGGATCAATAAAGGGGATGGAGAGAGTGGGCCTGAAGGATCAATAAAGGGGATGGAGAGAATGGGCCTGAAGGCTCAATAAAGGGGACGGAGAGAGTGGGCCTGAAGGATCAATAAAGGGGACGGAGAGAGTGGGCCTGAAGGATCAATAAAGGGGACGGAGAGAGTGGGCCTGAAGGATCAATAAAGGGGACGGAGAGAGTGGGCCTGAAGGCTCAATAAAGGGGACGGAGAGAGTGGGCCTGAAGGATCAATAAAGGGGACGGAGAGAGTGGGCCTGAAGGATCAATAAAGGGGACGGAGAGAGTGGGCCTGAAGGATCAATAAAGGGGACGGAGAGAGTGGGCCTGAAGGATCAATAAAGGGGACGGAGAGAGTGGGCCTGAAGGATCAATAAAGGGAATGGAGAGAGTGGGCCTGAAGGATCAATAAAGGGGACGGAGAGAATGGGCCTGAAGGATCAATAAAGGGGACGGAGAGAGTGGGCCTGAAGGATCAATAAAGGGAATGGAGAGAGTGGGCCTGAAGGATCAATAAAGGGGACGGAGAGAGTGGGCCTGAAGGCTCAATAAAAGGGACGGAGAGAGTGGGCCTGAAGGATCAATAAAGGGGACGGAGAGAATGGGCCTGAAGGATCAATAAAGGGGACGGAGAGAGTGGGCCTGAAGGATCAATAAAGGGGACGGAGAGAGTGGGCCTGAAGGCTCAATAAAGGGAATGGAGAGAGTGGGCCTGAAGGATCAATAAAGGGGACGGAGAGAGTGGGCCTGAAGGCTCAATAAAGGGGACGGAGAGAGTGGGCCTGAAGGATCAATAAAGGGGACGGAGAGAGTGGGCCTGAAGGATCAATAAAGGGGATGGAGAGAGTGGGCCTGAAGGATCAATAAAGGGGACGGAGAGAGTGGGCCTGAAGGATCAATAAAGGGAATGGAGAGAGTGGGCCTGAAGGATCAATAAAGGGGACGGAGAGAATGGGCCTGAAGGATCAATAAAGGGGACGGAGAGAGTGGGCCTGAAGGATCAATAAAGGGGACGGAGAGAGTGGGCCTGAAGGATCAATAAAGGGGACGGAGAGAGTGGGCCTGAAGGATCAATAAAGGGGACGGAGAGAGTGGGCCTGAAGGATCAATAAAGGGGATGGAGAGAGTGGGCCTGAAGGATCAATAAAGGGAGTGGAGAGAGTGGGCCTGAAGGATCAATAAAGGGGATGGAGAGAGTGGGCCTGAAGGATCAATAAAGGGGACGGAGAGAGTGGACCTGGAGGATCAATAAAGGGGATGGAGAGAGTGGGCCTGAAGGATCAATAAAGGGGATGGAGAGAGTGGGCCTGAAGGATCAATAAAGGGGATGGAGAGAGTGGGCCTGAAGGATCAATAAAGGGGACGGAGAGAGTGGGCCTGAAGGATCAATAAAGGGGATGGAGAGAGTGGACCTGAAGGATCAATAAAGGGGATGGAGAGAGTGGGCCTGAAGGATCAATAAAGGGAATGGAGAGAGTGGGCCTGAAGGATCAAAAAAGGGAGTGGAGAGAGTGGTCCTGAAGGATCAATAAAGGGGACGGAGAGAGTGGGCCTGAAGGATCAATAAAGGGGACGGAGAGAGTGGGCCTGAAGGATCAATAAAGGGAATGGAGAGAGTGGGCCTGAAGGATCAATAAAGGGGATGGAGAGAGTGGGCCTGAAGGATCAATAAAGGGGACGGAGAGAGTGGGCCTGAAGGATCAATAAAGGGGACGGAGAGAGTGGGCCTGAAGGATCAATAAAGGGAATGGAGAGAGTGGGCCTGAAGGATCAATAAAGGGGACGGAGAGAGTGGGCCTGAAGGATCAATAAAGGGGACGGAGAGAGTGGGCCTGAAGGATCAATAAAGGGGATGGAGAGAGTGGGCCTGAAGGATCAATAAAGGGGACGGAGAGAGTGGGCCTGAAGGATCAATAAAGGGGACGGAGAGAGCGGGCCTGAAGGATCAATAAAGGGGATGGAGAGAGTGGGCCTGAAGGATCAATAAAGGGAATGGAGAGAGTGGGCCTGAAGGATCAATAAAGGGGATGGAGAGAGTGGGCCTGAAGGATCAATAAAGGGGATGGAGAGAGTGGGCCTGAAAGATCAATAAAGGGGATGGAGAGAGTGGGCCTGAAGGATCAATAAAGGGGATGGAGAGAGTGGGCCTGAAGGATCAATAAAGGGGATGGAGAGAGTGGGCCTGAAGGATTAATAAAGGGGATGGAGAGAGTGGGCCTGAAGGATCAATAAAGGGAATGGAGAGAATGGGCCTGAAGGATCAATAAAGGGGACGGAGAGAATGGGCCTGAAGGATCAATAAAGGGGATGGAGAGAGTGGGCCTGAAGGATCAATAAAGGGGACGGAGAGAATGGGCCTGAAGGATCAATAAAGGGGACGGAGAGAATGGGCCTGAAGGATCAATAAAGGGGACGGAGAGAATGGGCCTGAAGGATCAATAAAGGGGATGGAGAGAGTGGGCCTGAAGGATCAATAAAGGGGATGGAGAGAGTGGGCCTGAAGGATCAATAAAGGGGACGGAGAGAGTGGGCCTGAAGGATCAATAAAGGGGATGGAGAGAGTGGGCCTGAAGGATCAATAAAGGGAGTGGAGAGAGTGGGCCTGAAGGATCAATAAAGGGGATGGAGAGAGTGGGCCTGAAGGATCAATAAAGGGGATGGAGAGAGTGGGCCTGAAGGATCAATAAAGGGGATGGAGAGAGTGGGCCTGAAGGATCAATAAAGGGGACGGAGAGAATGGGCCTGAAGGATCAATAAAGGGGATGGAGAGAGTGGGCCTGAAGGATCAATAAAGGGGACGGAGAGAATGGGCCTGAAGGATCAATAAAGGGGACGGAGAGAGTGGGCCTGAAGGATCAATAAAGGGGACGGAGAGAGTGGGCCTGAAGGATCAATAAAGGGGATGGAGAGAGTGGGCCTGAAGGATCAATAAAGGGGATGGAGAGAGTGGGCCTGAAGGATCAATAAAGGGGATGGAGAGAGTGGGCCTGAAGGATCAATAAAGGGGATGGAGAGAGTGGGCCTGAAGGATCAATAAAGGGGATGGAGAGAGTGGGCCTGAAGGATCAATAAAGGGAATGGAGAGAGTGGGCCTGAAGGATCAATAAAGGGGATGGAGAGAGTGGGCCTGAAGGATCAATAAAGGGAGTGGAGAGAGTGGTCCTGAAGGATCAATAAAGGGGACGGAGAGAGTGGTCCTGAAGGATCAATAAAGGGGATGGAGAGAGTGGGCCTGAAGGATCAATAAAGGGGATGGAGAGAGTGGGCCTGAAGGATCAATAAAGGGGATGGAGAGAGTGGGCCTGAAGGATCAATAAAGGGGATGGAGAGAGTGGGCCTGAAGGATCAATAAAGGGAGTGGAGAGAGTGGGCCTGAAGGATCAATAAAGGGGACGGAGAGAGTGGGCCTGAAGGATCAATAAAGGGGATGGAGAGAGTGGGCCTGAAGGATCAATAAAGGGGATGGAGAGAGTGGACCTGAAGGATCAATAAAGGGGATGGAGAGAGTGGGCCTGAAGGATCAATAAAGGGGATGGAGAGAGTGGACCTGAAGGATCAATAAAGGGGATGGAGAGAGTGGGCCTGAAGGATCAATAAAGGGGACGGAGAGAATGGGCCTGAAGGATCAATAAAGGGGATGGAGAGAGTGGGCCTGAAGGATCAATAAAGGGGACGGAGAGAATGGGCCTGAAGGATCAATAAAGGGGACGGAGAGAGTGGGCCTGAAGGATCAATAAAGGGGACGGAGAGAGTGGGCCTGAAGGATCAATAAAGGGGATGGAGAGAGTGGGCCTGAAGGATCAATAAAGGGGATGGAGAGAGTGGGCCTGAAGGATCAATAAAGGGGATGGAGAGAGTGGGCCTGAAGGATCAATAAAGGGGATGGAGAGAGTGGGCCTGAAGAATCAATAAAGGGAATGGAGAGAGTGGGCCTGAAGGATCAATAAAGGGGATGGAGAGAGTGGGCCTGAAGGATCAATAAAGGGGATGGAGAGAGTGGGCCTGAAGGATCAATAAAGGGGATGGAGAGAGTGGGCCTGAAGGATCAATAAAGGGGATGGAGAGAGTGGGCCTGAAGGATCAATAAAGGGGACGGAGAGAGTGGGCCTGAAGGATCAATAAAGGGGACGGAGAGAGTGGGCCTGAAGGATCAATAAAGGGGACGGAGAGAGTGGGCCTGAAGGATCAATAAAGGGGATGGAGAGAGTGGGCCTGAAGGATCAATAAAGGGGATGGAGAGAGTGGGCCTGAAGGATCAATAAAGGGGATGGAGAGAGTGGGCCTGAAGGATCAATAAAGGGGATGGAGAGAGTGGGCCTGAAGGATCAATAAAGGGGATGGAGAGAGTGGGCCTGAAGGATCAATAAAGGGGATGGAGAGAGTGGGCCTGAAGGATCAATAAAGGGGATGGAGAGAATGGGCCTGAAGGATCAATAAAGGGGACGGAGAGAGTGGGCCTGAAGGATCAATAAAGGGGATGGAGAGAGTGGGCCTGAAGGATCAATAAAGGGGATGGAGAGAGTGGGCCTGAAGGATCAAGAAAGGGGATGGAGAGAGTGGGCCTGAAGGATCAATAAAGGGGATGGAGAGAGTGGGCCTGAAGGATCAATAAAGGGGACGGAGAGAGTGGGCCTGAAGGATCAATAAAGGGAGTGGAGAGAGTGGGCCTGAAGGATCAATAAAGGGGACGGAGAGAGTGGGCCTGAAGGATCAATAAAGGGGACGGAGAGAGTGGGCCTGAAGGATCAATAAAGGGGATGGAGAGAGTGGGCCTGAAGGATCAATAAAGGGGACGGAGAGAGTGGGCCTGAAGGATCAATAAAGGGGATGGAGAGAGTGGGCCTGAAGGATCAATAAAGGGGACGGAGAGAGTGGGCCTGAAGGATCAATAAAGGGGACGGAGAGAGCGGGCCTGAAGGATCAATAAAGGGGATGGAGAGAGTGGGCCTGAAGGATCAATAAAGGGAATGGAGAGAGTGGGCCTGAAGGATCAATAAAGGGGATGGAGAGAGTGGGCCTGAAGGATCAATAAAGGGGATGGAGAGAGTGGGCCTGAAGGATCAATAAAGGGGATGGAGAGAGTGGGCCTGAAGGATCAATAAAGGGGACGGAGAGAGTGGGCCTGAAGGATCAATAAAGGGGACGGAGAGAGTGGGCCTGAAGGATCAATAAAGGGGATGGAGAGAGTGGGCCTGAAGGATCAATAAAGGGGATGGAGAGAGTGGGCCTGAAGGATCAATAAAGGGGATGGAGAGAGTGGGCCTGAAGGATCAATAAAGGGGATGGAGAGAGTGGGCCTGAAGGATTAATAAAGGGGACGGAGAGAGTGGGCCTGAAGGATCAATAAAGGGGATGGAGAGAGTGGGCCTGAAGGATCAATAAAGGGAATGGAGAGAGGAGGCCTGAAGGATCAATAAAGGGGACGGAGAGAATGGGCCTGAAGGATCAATAAAGGGGATGGAGAGAGTGGGCCTGAAGGATCAATAAAGGGAATGGAGAGAATGGGCCTGAAGGATCAATGAAGGGAATGGAGAGAGTGGGCCTGAAGGATCAATAAAGGGGACGGAGAGAATGGGCCTGAAGGATCAATAAAGGGGACGGAGAGAGTGGGCCTGAAGGATCAATAAAGGGGATGGAGAGAGTGGGCCTGAAGGATCAATAAAGGGAGTGGAGAGAATGGGCCTGAAGGATCAATAAAGGGAATGGAGAGAATGGGCCTGAAGGATCAATGAAGGGAGTGGAGAGAGTGGGCCTGAAGGATCAATAAAGGGGATGGAGAGAGTGGGCCTGAAGGATCAATAAAGGGGATGGAGAGAGTGGGCCTGAAGGATCAATAAAGGGAGTGGAGAGAGTGGGCCTGAAGGATCAATAAAGGGGATGGAGAGAGTGGGCCTGAAGGATCAATAAAGGGGATGGAGAGAGTGGGCCTGAAGGATCAATAAAGGGGATGGAGAGAGTGGGCCTGAAGGATCAATAAAGGGAGTGGAGAGAGTGGGCCTGAAGGATCAATAAAGGGGACGGAGAGAGTGGGCCTGAAGGATCAATAAAGGGAATGGAGAGAATGGGCCTGAAGGATCAATAAAGGGGATGGAGAGAGTGGGCCTGAAGGATCAATAAAGGGAGTGGAGAGAGTGGGCCTGAAGGATCAATAAAGGGGATGGAGAGAGTGGGCCTGAAGGATCAATGAAGGGGACGGAGAGAGTGGGCCTGAAGGATCAATAAAGGGAGTGGAGAGAGTGGGCCTGAAGGATCAATAAAGGGGACGGAGAGAGTGGGCCTGAAGGATCAATAAAGGGGATGGAGAGAGTGGGCCTGAAGGATCAATAAAGGGAATGGAGAGAGTGGGCCTGAAGGATCAATAAAGGGGACGGAGAGAGTGGGCCTGAAGGATCAATAAAGGGAATGGAGAGAATGGGCCTGAAGGATCAATAAAGGGGACGGAGAGAGTGGGCCTGAAGGATCAATAAAGGGGACGGAGAGAGTGGGCCTGAAGGATCAATAAAGGGGATGGAGAGAGTGGGCCTGAAGGATCAATAAAGGGGATGGAGAGAGTGGGCCTGAAGGATCAATAAAGGGGATGGAGAGAGTGGGCCTGAAGGATCAATAAAGGGGATGGAGAGAGTGGGCCTGAAGGATCAATAAAGGGAGTGGAGAGAGTGGGCCTGAAGGATCAATAAAGGGGATGGAGAGAGTGGGCCTGAAGGATCAATAAAGGGAGTGGAGAGAGTGGTCCTGAAGGATCAATAAAGGGGACGGAGAGAGTGGTCCTGAAGGATCAATAAAGGGGATGGAGAGAGTGGGCCTGAAGGATCAATAAAGGGGATGGAGAGAGTGGGCCTGAAGGATCAATGAAGGGGATGGAGAGAGTGGGCCTGAAGGATCAATAAAGGGGATGGAGAGAGTGGGCCTGAAGGATCAATAAAGGGAGTGGAGAGAGTGGGCCTGAAGGATCAATAAAGGGGATGGAGAGAGTGGGCCTGAAGGATCAATAAAGGGGATGGAGAGAGTGGACCTGAAGGATCAATAAAGGGGATGGAGAGAGTGGGCCTGAAGGATCAATAAAGGGGACGGAGAGAATGGGCCTGAAGGATCAATAAAGGGGATGGAGAGAGTGGGCCTGAAGGATCAATAAAGGGGACGGAGAGAATGGGCCTGAAGGATCAATAAAGGGGACGGAGAGAGTGGGCCTGAAGGATCAATAAAGGGGACGGAGAGAGTGGGCCTGAAGGATCAATAAAGGGGATGGAGAGAGTGGGCCTGAAGGACGAATAAAGGGGACGGAGAGAGTGGGCCTGAAGGATCAATAAAGGGGACGGAGAGAGTGGGCCTGAAGGATCAATAAAGGGGACGGAGAGAGTGGGCCTGAAGGATCAATAAAGGGGACGGAGAGAATGGGCCTGAAGGATCAATAAAGGGGATGGAGAGAGTGGGCCTGAAGGATCAATAAAGGGAATGGAGAGAGTGGGCCTGAAGGATCAATAAAGGGGATGGAGAGAATGGGCCTGAAGGATCAATAAAGGGGATGGAGAGAGTGGGCCTGAAGGATCAATAAAGGGGACGGAGAGAGTGGGCCTGAAGGATCAATAAAGGGGACGGAGAGAGTGGGCCTGAAGGATCAATAAAGGGAATGGAGAGAGTGGGCCTGAAGGATCAATAAAGGGGACGGAGAGAGTGGGCCTGAAGGATCAATAAAGGGGACGGAGAGAGTGGGCCTGAAGGATCAATAAAGGGGATGGAGAGTGGGCCTGAAGGATCAATAAAGGGGACGGAGAGAGTGGGCCTGAAGGATCAATAAAGGGGACGGAGAGAGTGGGCCTGAAGGTTCAATAAAGGGAGTGGAGAGAGTGGGCCTGAAGGATCAATAAAGGGGACGGAGAGAGTGGGCCTGAAGGATCAATAAAGGGGACGGAGAGAGTGGGCCTGAAGGATCAATAAAGGGGACGGAGAGAGTGGGCCTGAAGGATCAATAAAGGGGACGGAGAGAGTGGGCCTGAAGGATCAATAAAGGGGACGGAGAGAGTGGGCCTGAAGGATCAATAAAGGGGACGGAGAGAGTGGGCCTGAAGGATCAATAAAGGGGACGGAGAGAGTGGGCCTGAAGGATCAATAAAGGGGACGGAGAGAGTGGGCCTGAAGGATCAATAAAGGGGACGGAGAGAGTGGGCCTGAAGGATGAATAAAGGGGACGGAGAGAGTGGGCCTGAAGGATCAATAAAGGGGATGGAGAGAGTGGGCCTGAAGGATCAATAAAGGGGACGGAGAGAGTGGGCCTGAAGGATCAATAAAGGGAGTGGAGAGAGTGGGCCTGAAGGATCAATAAAGGGGATGGAGAGAGTGGGCCTGAAGGATCAATAAAGGGAGTGGAGAGAGTGGTCCTGAAGGATCAATAAAGGGGACGGAGAGAGTGGTCCTGAAGGATCAATAAAGGGGATGGAGAGAGTGGGCCTGAAGGATCAATAAAGGGGATGGAGAGAGTGGGCCTGAAGGATCAATGAAGGGGATGGAGAGAGTGGGCCTGAAGGATCAATAAAGGGGATGGAGAGAGTGGGCCTGAAGGATCAATAAAGGGAGTGGAGAGAGTGGGCCTGAAGGATCAATAAAGGGGATGGAGAGAGTGGGCCTGAAGGATCAATAAAGGGGATGGAGAGAGTGGACCTGAAGGATCAATAAAGGGGATGGAGAGAGTGGGCCTGAAGGATCAATGAAGGGGACGGAGAGAATGGGCCTGAAGGATCAATAAAGGGGACGGAGAGAGTGGGCCTGAAGGATCAATAAAGGGGACGGAGAGAATGGGCCTGAAGGATCAATAAAGGGGACGGAGAGAGTGGGCCTGAAGGATCAATAAAGGGGACGGAGAGAGTGGGCCTGAAGGATCAATAAAGGGGACGGAGAGAGTGGGCCTGAAGGATCAATAAAGGGGATGGAGAGAGTGGGCCTGAAGGATGAATAAAGGGGACGGAGAGAGTGGGCCTGAAGGATCAATAAAGGGGACGGAGAGAGTGGGCCTGAAGGATCAATAAAGGGGACGGAGAGAGTGGGCCTGAAGGATCAATAAAGGGGACGGAGAGAATGGGCCTGAAGGATCAATAAAGGGGATGGAGAGAGTGGGCCTGAAGGATCAATAAAGGGGACGGAGAGAGTGGGCCTGAAGGATCAATAAAGGGAGTGGAGAGAGTGGGCCTGAAGGATCAATAAAGGGGATGGAGAGAATGGGCCTGAAGGATCAATAAAGGGGATGGAGAGAGTGGGCCTGAAGGATCAATAAAGGGAATGGAGAGAGTGGGCCTGAAGGATCAATAAAGGGGATGGAGAGAATGGGCCTGAAGGATCAATAAAGGGGATGGAGAGAGTGGGCCTGAAGGATCAATAAAGGGGACGGAGAGAGTGGGCCTGAAGGATCAATAAAGGGGACGGAGAGAGTGGGCCTGAAGGATCAATAAAGGGAATGGAGAGAGTGGGCCTGAAGGATCAATAAAGGGGACGGAGAGAGTGGGCCTGAAGGATCAATAAAGGGGACGGAGAGAGTGGGCCTGAAGGATCAATAAAGGGGATGGAGAGTGGGCCTGAAGGATCAATAAAGGGGACGGAGAGAGTGGGCCTGAAGGATCAATAAAGGGGACGGACAGAGTGGGCCTGAAGGTTCAATAAAGGGAGTGGAGAGAGTGGGCCTGAAGGATCAATAAAGGGGACGGAGAGAGTGGGCCTGAAGGATCAATAAAGGGGATGGAGAGAGTGGGCCTGAAGGATCAATAAAGGGGATGGAGAGAGTGGGCCTGAAGGATCAATAAAGGGGACGGAGAGAGTGGGCCTGAAGGATCAATAAAGGGGACGGAGAGAGTGGGCCTGAAGGATCAATAAAGGGGACGGAGAGAGTGGGCCTGAAGGATCAATAAAGGGGACGGAGAGAGTGGGCCTGAAGGATGAATAAAGGGGACGGAGAGAGTGGGCCTGAAGGATCAATAAAGGGGATGGAGAGAGTGGGCCTGAAGGATCAATAAAGGGGACGGAGAGAGTGGGCCTGAAGGATGAATAAAGGGGACGGAGAGAGTGGGCCTGAAGGATCAATAAAGGGGACGGAGAGAGTGGGCCTGAAGGATGAATAAAGGGGACGGAGAGAGTGGGCCTGAAGGATCAATAAAGGGGACGGAGAGAGTGGGCCTGAAGGATGAATAAAGGGGACGGAGAGAGTGGGCCTGAAGGATCAATAAAGGGGATGGAGAGAGTGGGCCTGAAGGATCAATAAAGGGGACGGAGAGAGTGGGCCTGAAGGATCAATAAAGGGGACGGAGAGAGTGGGCCTGAAGGATGAATAAAGGGGACGGAGAGAGTGGGCCTGAAGGATCAATAAAGGGGATGGAGAGAGTGGGCCTGAAGGATCAATAAAGGGGACGGAGAGAGTGGGCCTGAAGGATCAATAAAGGGGACGGAGAGAGTGGGCCTGAAGGATCAATAAAGGGGACGGAGAGAGTGGGCCTGAAGGATCAATAAAGGGGACGGAGAGAGTGGGCCTGAAGGATCAATAAAGGGGACGGAGAGAGTGGGCCTGAAGGATCAATAAAGGGGACGGAGAGAGTGGGCCTGAAGGATCAATAAAGGGGACGGAGAGAGTGGGCCTGAAGGATCAATAAAGGGGACGGAGAGAGTGGGCCTGAAGGATCAATAAAGGGGATGGAGAGAGTGGGCCTGAGCGGTAAAATCAAAAAACGATCCAAAACAAAATCAAGAAAAAGACAAAAAATGACGTCACATTGGAATGCCAAGTCCTTGGTCAGTGTCTTTGAAGGTTATTGTGTTTAGCGGTTAGTATTTTAGTGGTTAATCTGTTTGTGTTAGTTCAAAGCCTAATAACTAAACAGTTAAAAAGAGTAGGAAGCTATTTTAAAGTAGATAAATTAATTTGTTGAATAAAAAACTAAAAATAAACCAAGTCAAATAATTACATGAAAACTTTGATTGATTAAATATATAAAACAAGGTTCGATCGGGATGGTCAGGCAGGTGGTGTGTCATAACTCCTCCATGTTGGAGTTGGTGGAGATCAGCGTGATCCCAGGCAACGACATGTGCAGTGAGTGTCTGCAGCTCAAGGATCTTCGGCTCGGAGTTTTTGAGCTGGAGTCCGAGCTGCAGACATTGTGATGCATCAGGGAGGGGGGGAGTTACCTGGACACTTTGATCCAGGAGGCATTCACACCCCTCAGGTTAAGTAGTACTTTAGATTTGGTCAGCGGTCAGGGATAGTCGACTGTGACTGCGAGTCAGGCAGGTATGGGGACCCAGGATGCAGTGATGGAGGAGCCTCAGCCTTTGCCTTTGTCCAAGAGGTACAAGGTACTGGCTACCTGAGTGGATGAGAACAAAGGTGGCAGGGAGGATGGGCAAACTGACCATGGCACCATGGTACAGGAGACCATTCAAGTGGGGGGAGTAAAAAGGAATATGGTAGTGGTAGGAGATAGTATAATCAGGGTGATAGACGCTGTACTCTGCAGCCGCGACCAGGAGTCCCGAAGGCTGTGTTGCCTGCCCAGTGTCAGGGTTAAGGACATCTCCTCACGGCTGGAAAAGAACTTGGAGCATGAGGCGGAGGATCCAGTTGTCGTGGTCCATGTAGGAACCAACTACATAGGTAGGACTAAGAATGAGGTTCTGCTGAGGGAGTTCAAGGAGATAGGGTCTAAATTAATAAGCAGAACCTCAAAGGTAATAATCTCTGGATTACTACCTGAGCCACACGCAAATTGGCATAGGATCAAACAGATCAGAGAGTTAAATGCGTGGCTCAAAGATTGGTGTGGGAGACAGGAGTTTCCATTCATGGGGCACTGACACCAGTACTGGGGAAAGAGGGAGCTGTTCCGATGGGATGGACTCCACTTAAACCGGGCTGGGACCAGCGTCCTGGCGAATCGAATAACTAGGGCTTTAAACTAAAACGGGGTCGGGGAGGGGGGAGGGTTCAGGTTAGGGTAAATTTGTAAATCTAAAGAGAAAAGTCAAGGCCGTTCAGCAGTGTAGCGATTTGGGTAAAGATAAGCTGGGTGTGACAGGAAGAGACAGAGAGTTTAACGGTATTGGTGCATCAGTGAATGAGGTCAAATCAGTGACAAATGGTAAAAAGTTAAAATTAGTGGCACAAATAGAGATAAATGGGTTTGATCTAATAACCATCACAGAGACGTGGTTGCCAGGTGACCAAGGTTGGGAACTAAATATTCCAGCGTACTTGACGTTCTGAAAAGACAGACAGAATGGAAAAGGAGGGGGTGTAGCCCCGATAATAAAGGATGACATAAGGACAGTGGTGAGAAAGGATCTTGGCTCAGAGGATCAGGAAATAGAATCAGTCTGGGTGGAAATAAGAAATAACAAGGGGCAGAAAACACTGGTGGGAGTAGTTTATAGGCTTCCGAATGGTAGTTGTAGTGTTGGACAGAATATTAATCAAGAAATAAGAGGAGCTTGTAATAAAGGTAATGTAATAATCGTGGGGGACTTTAATCTTCATATAGACTGGGCAAATCAAATTGGCAAAGGTAGTCTGGAGGACGAGTTGAGGAATGCATTCGAGACAGTTTCCTAGAACAATATGTGTGGAACCAATCAGGGAACAGGCTATTTTAGATCTTGTCTTGTGCGATGAGACAGGGTTAATTAGTAATTATTAAGGACGTAGTAACAGGGCACTTAGAAAATCATAATATGATTAGGCAGAGTCAACATGGTTTTATGAAAGGGAAATCGTGTTTGACAAATCTATTAGAGTTTTTTGAGGATGTGACGAGCAGGGTAGATAAAGGGGAACCAGTGGATGTAGTATATTTGGATTTTCAAAAGGAATTTGATAAGGTGCCACATAAAAGATAGTTACACAAGATAAGGGCTCATGGGGTTGAGGTTAATATATTAGCATGAATAGAGAAAACGGAGAGTAGGAATGGTGTAACTAGTGGGGTGCCGCAAGGATCAGTGCTTGGGCCTCAGCTATTTACAATCTATATTAAGACTTGGATGAAGGGACCGAATGTAATGTATCCAAGTTCGCTGACAATACAAAGCTAGGTGGGAAAGTAAGTTGTGAGGAGGACACAAAGAGTCTGCAAAGGGATATAGACAGGTTAAGTGAGTGGGCATGAAGGTGGCAGATGGAGTATAATGTGGGGAAATGTGAGGTTATTCACTTTGGTAGGAAGAATAGAACAACTATTAAATGTTGGTGTTCAGAGGGATTTAGGTGTCCTTGTACACAAAACACAGAAAGTTAACATGCAGGTACAGCAAGCAATTAGGAAGGCAAATGGCATGTTGGCCTTTATTGCAAGGGGGTTAGAGTACAAGAGTAAGGAAGTCTTGCTGCAATTGTACAGGTTTTGGTGAGACCACACCTGGAGTACCGTGTACAGTTTTGGTCTCCTTACCTAAGAAAGGATATACTTGCCTTAGAGGCGATGCAATGAAGGTTCACGATATTTGATTCCTGGGATGAGAGGGTTGTCCTATGAGGAGAGATTGAGTAAAATGGGCCTATACTCTCTGAAGTTTAGAAGAATGAGAGGTGATCTCATTCAAACATATAAGATTCTGAGAGGGCTTGACAGGGTAGATGCTGAGAGGTTGTTTCCCCTGGCTGGAGAGTCTAGAACTAGAGGGCATAGTCTCAGGATAAGGGGTCGGTCATTTAGGAGTGAGGCAAAGGAGGAGATTGCGGGGGCTCTGACACATATATTCAGAACCTCTCTGGCCACAGGGGATGTGCCAGAGGACTGGAGAACCGCTAATGTAATACCATTATTCAAGAAGGGGAGTAGGGAAAAACCGGGGAACTACAGGCCAGTGAGCCTAACATCAGTGGTAGGAAAATTATTGGAAAAAATTCTGAAGGACAAAATTAGTCTCCACTTGGAGAAGCAAGGATTAATCAGGGATAGTCAACATGGCTTTGTCAAGGGAAGATCATGTCTGACTAATTTGATTGAATTTTTTGAGGGGGTGACTAGGCATGTGGATGAGGGTAACGCAGTGGATGCGGTATACATGGATTTCAGTAAGGCCTTCGATAAAGTCCCTCACAGGAGACTGGTCAAGAAGGTACGAGCCCATGGAATCCAGGGTGCCTTGGCACTTTGGATACAAAACTGGCTTAGTGGCAGAAGGCAGAGGGTGATGGTCGAAGGTTGTTTTTGTGACTGGAAGCCTGTGGCCAGTGGGGTACCACAGGGATCGGTGCTGGGTCCCTTGCTGTTTGTGGTCTACATTAATGACTTGGATATGAATGTAAAAGGTATGATCAGTAAGTTCGCTGATGATACAAAGATTGGTAGGGTGGTAAATAGTGAGGAGGATAGCCTCAGTCTGCAGGACGATATAGATGGGTTGGTCAGATGGGCGGAACAGTGGCAAATGGAATTTAACCCGGAAAAGTGCGAGGTGATGCACTTTGGAGGGACTAACAAGGCAAGGGAATACACAATGAATGGGAGGACCCTAGGCAAGACAGAGGGTCAGAGGGATCTTGGTGTGCAAGTTCACAGATCCCTGAAGGCGGCGGAACAGGTAGATAAGGTGGTAAAGAAGGCATATGGGATACTTGCCTTTATTAGCCGAGGCATAGAATATAAGAGCAAGGAGGTTATGATGGAGCTGTATAAAACACTGGTTAGGCCACAGCTGGAGTACTGTGTGCAGTTCTGGTCGCCACACTACAGGAAGGATGTGATCGCTTTGGAGAGGGTGCAGAGGAGATTCACCAGGATGTTACCAGGGCTGGAGCGCTTCAGCTATGAAGAGAGACTGGGAAGATTGGGTTTGTTTTCCTTGGAGCAGAGGAGGCTGAGGGGGGACATGATTGAGGTGTACAAAATTATGAGGGGCACAGATAGGATGGATACTAAGGAGCTTTTTCCCTTCGTTGAGGGTTCTATAACAAGGGGACATAGATTCAAGGTAAAAGGCGGGAGGTTTAGAGGGGATTTGAGAAAGAACTTTTTCACCCAGAGGGTGGTTGGAGTCTGGAACTCACTGCCTGAAAGGGTTGTGGAGGCAGGAACCCTCACAACATTCAAGAAGCATTTGGATGAGCACTTGAAATGCCATAGCATACAAGACTACGGACCAAATGCTGGAATATGGGATTAGAGTAGACAGGGCTGATGGCCGGCGCGGACACGATGGGCCGAAGGGCCTCTATCCGTGCTGTATGACTCTATGACTCTATGACTGAGATGAGGAGGAATTTCTTCACTCAAAGGGTTGTGAATCTTTGGAATTCTCTACCCCAGAGGGCTGTGATGCTCAGTCATTGAATATATTCAAGGCTGAGATCGATAGATATTTGGAGTCTAGGGGAATCAAGGGATATGGGGATTGGGCGGGAAAGTGGAGTTGAGGTCGAAGATCAGCCATGATCTGATTGAATGGCGGAGCAAACTCGAGGGGCCGCATGGCCCACTCCTGCTCCTATTTCTTGTGTTCTTATGTTCTTATGATATGGAACGTGCTACCACAAGGAGTAGTTGAGGTGAATAGCGTAGATGCATTTAAGGGGAAATTAGATGAACACATGAGGGAGAAAGGAATAGAAGGAGATGCTGATAGGGTGAGATGAAGAGGGGTGGGAAGATGCTCATGTGGAGCATAAACACCGGCATAGACCAGTTGGGCCAAAAGGCCTGTTTCTGTGTTGTAAATTCTATGTAATTCTACGTTACATTTACTTCATGTAGACTGTACCAAGTTGTCCTCTGGAAAGAGCAGTTAATTATCCCAATTAGTTATGTAAGAACATCAGATCAGGGAGATGGGAAGTGCCTACCGTGTTATATGATGTCCTGTATAGTTTGTCAGCCTATAGCACAGCTTGAGGGATAAACGTGGACACAAGCTCGATCACTGAACAACCTCTGCCATTTTTTATCCTTCTCCTCCTCTCCTAAAGGTGTTGACTCCTTTTTTGATGCTAGTCTCCCACTGGCATTTTGCCCACTTGGCCATTGGTCATCTGTGAGCCAGTGAGTAGGCTATTTTATTCCGTAGAGCTTCACAGCTGAGCCCGATCCTGCCCACACACACAGGCCAGGAGTTCCCTCGGTGGGGGTGGGGGGGGGGTGGGTGGAGATTCCCCCGATCGGCCGCCAGTAAATTAAGCAGGAAGATCGTGGTTCAGCCGGCAACCGACCGAGGAACTTCCCGGAGATAAACATGCATTTTCCACCAGGGATCCTCAAATGGTGATAAGGAGCAGAATTCCTGGTTGATGTTCTACCTAACCCATGGGGACATGGAGGGCAATTGCAGCATCCAGCTGAGATCAGCTAACTCAATACAGACAGGTCCACCTGTCCACCTGTGAAACATGAACTCCACAGATGCTCCGTGACCCAGTGTGTCCAGCACTTTCAGTTTTCTGGAAGATCCAGCTCGACCTTCTTCCTGAGGCCATAAACTGCAGAAGAGTGGACGGCTAGGGTTGGGGTGGGGGGTGCCGGGCACCTTCCAGAAAGATCCCAGCCTGGACCCCACCCCAATAGGCTCGTGTCCACCATTTGCCGATCTGATCTCACCAGCTGCCGAGCCTCCTGAGGACACAGGGAATTGGGAGGCCCCGCGTTTGACCCACCTGGGTCGATGGCCTTGTTTAAAGACAGGTGGAGGCTCCAACCCCAACAAGCCAGTGAGGACCTCTGGAACAAGGTGGGGGCCTGGTGTATCCAGGCCATGGCCGAATTTGCAGGCCCCCTCTTCCATGCTTCCACCAGAGCTAAGGCAGGAGTGTGCGACAGGGGCTGCAGATTCCTAACCCCATTATGCTTTTTCAACGGAGGGAGGATGAGAATCAGGCGGCAGCTCCTGAAACACAAGTGCAGCCTGGAAAACTGGTGCAGCACCAACTACTACGACACACCATTAGCCATGTGCTTGAGCTGCCCCTTTTAAAAGGAACCCTCCTATCAATAAATGCCAGAAGAACTTCCATTTATATAGCTACCTTGTCACATCCCATAGATGTCCAGACATTCCATGGCAAGTTACAACCAATGGATTACTTCTGAAGTGTAGCCACTGCTGATGTCTACATCAATGCAACAGCCAATTTTGAGCAAAGCAAGGTCTCACGCACAGAAATGAGATCAATGATCAGTCAATCTATTTTTTCGTTGGTTCTACTCGAAGGAAGATAGCTGGCCAGGGAACAGGAGGGAACTCCATGTTCTTGTTCAAATACGGTCACAGCATCTTTCAGGTCCACCTGGGCAGGAGGCAGGAGGAGCTGTGTCCCAGAGGGTGGTGGGGGTCTGGAACTCACTGCCTGAAAGGGTGGTCGAGGCAGAAACCCTCAACTCATTTAAAGCTTACTTGGATGTGCACCGGAAATGCTGTGACCTACAGGGCCACGGACCAAGTGCTGGAAAGTGGGATTACACTGGGTAGCTCATTTTCAGCCAGCGCAGACATGATGGGCCCAATGCCCTCTTCTGTGCCGTAAATTTTCGATGATTCGATGAGGTGGGGTCCTTAGATTGTCGTCTCATCCAAAATACAGCAACGCCGACAATGCAGCACTGCAGTTTTAAACTAGATTATGGGTTCAAGATCTGGAGTTGGGCATGAACCGAGATCATCTGATTCAGGTAAGAGCTCGACATGTTCCAGTCCTTCTCTCAGTTATAACACACTGTGTTACACACCCCACCCTCAGTATAAGACTCTCAGTTATAACACTCTCTCTGTTACACACCCCACCCTCAGTATAAGACTCACAGTGAAACACTCTCTGTTACACACCCCACCCTCAGTATAAGACTCTCAGTTACAACACTCTCTCTGTTACACCCCACCCTCAGTATAAGACTCTCAGTTATAACACTCTCTCTGTTACACACCACACTCAGTATAAGACTCACAGTGAAACACTCTCTGTTACACCCACTCTCAGTATAAGACCCTCAGTTATAACACTCTCTCTGTTACACCCACCCTCAGTATAAGACTCTCAGTTATAACACTCACTCTGTTATACTGAGGGTGGGATGTAACAGAGAGAGTGTTATAACTGAGAGTCTTATACTGAGGGTGCGATGTAAGGCTCCCAGTTATAACACTCTCTCTGTTACACCCCACCGTCAGTATAAGACTCTCAGTTATAACACTCTCTGTTACACCCCACCCTCAGTATAAGGCTCTCAATTATAACACTCTCTCTGTTACCCCCCACCCTCAGTATAAGACTCTCAGTTATAACACTCTCTCTGTTACACAGCCCACCCTCAGTATAGGACTCTCAGTTATAACACTCTCTCTGTTACACAGCCCACCCTCAGTATAGGACTCTCAGTTATAACACTCTCTCTGTTACACAGCCCACCCTCAGTATAGGACTCTCAGTTATAACACTCTCTCTGTTACACCCCACCCTCAGTATAAGGCTCTCAGTTATAACACTCTCTCTGTTACACACTCCACCCTCAGTATAAGACTCTCAGTTATAACACTCTCTCTGTTACACCCCAACCTCAGTATAAGACTCTCAGTTACAACACTCTCTCTGTTACAACCCACCCTCAGGATAAGACTCTCAGTTATAACACTCTCTCTGTTACACCCCACTCTCAGTATAAGACTCTCAGTTATAACACTCTCTCTGTTACACCCCACTCTCAGTATAAGACTCTCAGTTATAACACTCTCTCTGTTACACCCCACTCTCAGTATAAGACTCTCAGTTGCAACACTCTCTCTTTTACAACCCACCCTCAGGATAAGACTCTCAGTTATAACACTCTCTCTGTTACACACCCCACCCTCAGTATAAGACTCTCAGTTATAACACTCTCTCTGTTACACCCCACCCTCAGTATAAGACTCTCTCTGTTACACACCCCACCCTCAGTATAAGACTCTCAGTTCTAACACTCTCTCTGTTACACCCCCACTGTCAGTATAAGACTCTCAGTTTTCACACTCTCTCTGTTACACCCACCCTCAGTATAAGACTCTCAGTTATAACACTCTCTCTGTTACACCCCACCCTCAGTATAAGACTCTCAGTTATAACACTCTCTCTGTTACACCCCACCCTCAGTATAAGACTCTCAGTTATAACACTCTCTCTGTTACACCCCACCCTCAGTATAAGACTCTCAGTTATAACACTCTCTCTGTTGCACCCCACCCTCAGTATAAGACTCTTCGTTGTAACAGTCCCTCTGTTACACACCCCACCCTCAGTAAAAGGCTCTCAGTTGTAACACTCTCTCTGTTGCACCCCCCACCCTGTAAGATTCTCAAAATTCACAGATCCCCCAAAACACGGAGAAAAACCCTCAAGAAAAGGACTTTGGACTCTTTGTAACCATTTCAGGGTGACTCACACACGCACCCACCAGGAAGCATCAACCAGGGAAAAGTACTTTTTGAGGAATCCACGTCCTTTAAGGGACTCGCTTCCGCGTAGGGGCGACTGTAAGAATTCTGGGAATTCACCTTTTCACTGAGTATGGAAAAACTTTGGCCATTGACTTAAATCCTAAGATGGAAGGATAGGTGAGAGGTCACCAGACGAATCAACAACACACACACAGTGGAATGTGGGAGAATTACTGCTTCAGACATGTCTCTGTTTTAATGCAAAACCGACAGCAGGTGGTCAACACTCAGCACTCATTCGAAAGGCAGTCAGCCATTGAAAGAGGCAACTGCTCCAGACATGGTGGGGCCACGTCTTTTTTTTAAAGCAAAAGCCAGCAACACCTGGAACATTGGATACAAAAGGAAGCCTTGTGTGACAAGCTCTAAAAATTGGAATTAACAATGACCCATCGGGAGAAGCAATTGCAACATGATGAGGGACCATCAAAAATTCTTAAGGACTTTGTAAGAACTGTTTAAACAGACATGAAGTGTTTTTTTTAAAGTGACAAAGACCATTGTAAGAGATGGATATAGAGGTGGAAACTCGAAACCTCTCTCTCGCTCTCTCTCTCTCTCTCTGGCTCTTGTGTTCTGCTTCTCTTGTTCTGCCTGTCTCTGGAAGGAGAGCAGCTTCCAGCGAGACCAACGAACCCGACATGAGAGAACCGGTCAGCAGACCTGCAAGGGCAAAGGATTGTTCAACAGCTCGGGAGGAGACAGTTCAACAAGGCGAGGGGGCAAGAGAGAGAAGGTCAGCAGCTCGAGAAGCAGGCCGACACACAAGAAGAAACCAGAGCAACAGCCCCAGTGACCATCAGACACCTTGCGGCAACAAGGGCCTTACGAAACAACCAACCGAATATTACCAGCAACCAACCGGGTAATATTGGGCCACCGCGACCAAAGAAAACCAACTCGGGAGAAAACCGAAGATCCGCAAAGTTTCCACTCTACAATCTATTCCTGACTTACCTCTGGGTGAATTACTGTACAAGGATTCGTTTGGTGAGCATTATCTCTGGTCTTTCAGAGTCCAACTCAGCTAGTAGAGTGGGATTGGTAATATTTCTCACGTGTACTGAAGTGTTCCCCATTTTATTAGAGTGTTAAGATTGTTGAGTTTCATTTCCTCTCTTGAATAAAGGTCAAAGTTTCTTGCACCAAAACCAGTTGTCTGCTGCACTTTGTCACAACCACCAAATAAGTCAAAGGTCGAGAACCCAGGGAGTGGGAGCGATTCGGACCACTCAGAAGTCAGGGGCGAAGCTGACACACACCATACCCCCTACAACCCTCAGTATAAGACTCTCAGTGAAAACACTCTCTCTGTTACACCCCACCCTCAGTGTAAGACTCTCAGTTATAACACTCTCTCTGTTACACCCCACCCTCAGTATAAGACTCTCAGTTATAACACTCTCTCTGTTACACCCCACCCTGAGTATAAGACTCTCAGTTATAATACTCCCTCTGTTACACACCCCACCCTCAGTCTAAGACTCTCAGTTATAACACTCTCTCTGTTACACCCCACCCTCAGTATAAGACTCTCAGTTCTAACACTCTCTCTGTTACACCCCACCCTCAGTATAAGACTCTCAGTTCTAACACTCTCTCTGTTACACCCCACCCTCAGTATAAGACTCTCAGTTCTAACACTCTCTCTGTTACACACCACCCTCAGTATGAGACTCTCAGTTATAACACTCTCTCTGTTACACACCCACCCTCAGTATAAGGCTCTCAGTTATAACACTCTCTCTGTGACACACCCCACCCTCAGTATAAGACTCTCAGTTATAACACTCTCCCTGTTACACCCCACCCTCAGTATAAGACTCTCAGTTATAACACTCTCTCTGTTACACCCCACCCTCAGTGTAAGACTCTCAGTTATCACACTCCCTCTGTGACACCCCACCCTCAGTCTAAGGCTCTCAGTTATAACACTCTCTCTGTTACACCCCACCCTCAGTATAAGACTCTCAGTTATAACACTCTCTCTGTTACACCCCACCCTCAGTGTAAGACTCTCAGTTATAACACTCTCTCTGTTACACCCCGACCTCAGTATCAGACTCTCAGTTATAACACTCTCTCTGTTACACCCCACCCACAGTATAAGACTCTCAGTTATAACACTCTCTCTGTTACACCCCACCCTCAGTGTAAGACTCTCAGTTATAACACTCTCTGTTACACCCCACCCTCAGTATCAGACTCTCAGTTATAACACTCTCTCTGTTACACACCCCACCCACAGTATAAGACTCTCAGTTATAACACTCTCTCTGTTACACCCCACCCTCAGTATCAGACTCTCAGTTATAACACTCTCTCTGTTACACACCCCACCCTCAGTATAAGACTCTCAGTTATAACACTCTCTCTGTTACACCCCACCCACAGTATCAGACTCTCAGTTATAACACTCTCTCTCTGTTACACCCCACCCTCAGTATAAGACTCTCAGTTATAACACTCTCTCTGTTACACCCCACCCTCAGTATAAGACTCTCAGTTATAACACTCTCTCTGTTACACCCCACCCTCAGTGTAAGACTCTCAGTTATAACACTCTCTCTGTTACACCCCGACCTCAGTATCAGACTCTCAGTTATAACACTCTCTCTGTTACACCCCACCCACAGTATAAGACTCTCAGTTATAACACTCTCTCTGTTACACCCCACCCTCAGTATCAGACTCTCAGTTATAACTCTCTCTCTGTTACACCCCACCCACAGTATAAGACTCTCAGTTACAACACTCTCTCTGTTACACACCCCACCCTCAGTATAAGACTCTCAGTTATAACACTCTCTCTGTTGCACACCCCACCCTCAGTATAAGACTCTCAGTTATAACACTCTCTCTGTTACACCCCACCCTCAGTATAAGACTCTCAGTTATAACACTCTCTCTGTTACACCCCACCCTCAGTATAAGACTCCCAGTTATAACACTCTCTCTGTTACACCCCACCCTCAGTATAAGACTCTCAGTTATAACACTCTCTCTGTTACACCCCACCCTCAGTATAAGGCTCTCAGTTATAACACTCTCTCTGTTACACACACCACCCTCAGTATAAGGCTCTCAGTTATAACACTCTCTCTGTTACACACCACCCTCAGTATAAGACTCTCAGTTATAACACTCTCTCTGTTACACACCCCACCCTCAGTATAAGACTCTCAGTTATAACACTCTCTCTGTCACAGCCCACCCTCAGGATAAGACTCTCAGTTATAACACTCTCTCTCACACACCCCACCATCAGTATAAGACTCTCAGTTATAACACTCTCTCTGTTACACCCCACCCTCAGTGCAAGACTCTCAGTTATCACACTCCCTCTGTGACACCCCACCCTCAGTATAAGACTCTCAGTTACAACACTCTCTCTGTTACACACCACCCTCAGTATAAGACTCTCAGTTATAACACTCTCTCTCTGTTACACCCCACCCTCAGTATAAGACTCTCAGTTATAACACTCTCTCTGTTACACCCCACCCTCAGTATCAGACTCTCAGTTATAACACTCTCTCTGTTACACCCCACCCTCAGTGTAAGACTCTCAGTTATAACACTCTCTCTGTTACACCCCGACCTCAGTATCAGACTCTCAGTTATAACACTCTCTCTGTTACACCCCACCCTCAGTATCAGACTCTCAGTTATAACACTCTCTCTGTTACACACCCCACCCTCAGTATAAGACTCTCAGTTATAACACTCTCTCTGTTACACCCCACCCACAGTATAAGACTCTCAGTTACAACACTCTCTCCGTTACACCCCACCCTCAGTATAAGACTCTCAGTTATAACACTCTCTCTCTGTTACACCCCACCCTCAGTATAAGACACTCAGTTATAACACTCTCTCTCTGTTACACCCCACCCTCAGTATAAGACTCTCAGTTATAACACTCTCTCTGTTACACACCCCACCCTCAGTATAAGACTCTCAGTTATAACACTCTCTCTGTTGCACACCCCACCCTCAGTATAAGACTCTCAGTTATAACACTCTCTCTGTTACACCCCACCCTCAGTATAAGACTCTCAGTTATAACACTCTCTCTGTTACACCCCACCCTCAGTATAAGACTCTCAGTTATAACACTCTCTCTGTTACACCCCACCCTCAGTATAAGGCTCTCAGTTATAACACTCTCTCTGTTACACACCACCCTCAGTATAAGACTCTCAGTTATAACACTCTCTCTGTTACACACACCACCCTCAGTATAAGGCTCTCAGTTATAACACTCTCTCTGTTACACCCCACCCTCAGTATAAGACTCTCAGTTATAACACTCTCTCTGTCACAGCCCACCCTCAGTATAAGACTCTCAGTTATAACACTCTCTCTGTTACACCCCACCCTCAGTATAAGACTCTCAGTTATAACACTCTCTCTGTTACACCCCACCCTCAGTGTAAGACTCTCAGTTATAACACTCTCTCTGTTACACCCCACCCTCAGTATAAGACTCTCAGTTATAACACTCTCTCTGTTACACACCCCACCCTCAGTATAAGACTCTCAGTTTTCACACTCTCTCTGTTACACCCCACCCACAGTATAAGACTCTCAGTTATAACACTCTCTCTCTGTTACACCCCACCCTCAGTATAAGACTCTCAGTTATAACACTCTCTCTGTTACACCCCACCCTCAGTATAAGACTCTCAGTTATAACACTCTCTCTGTTACACCCCACCCTCAGTGTAAGACTCTCAGTTATAACACTCTCTCTGTTACACCCCGACCTCAGTATCAGACTCTCAGTTATAACACTCTCTCTGTTACACCCCACCCACAGTATAAGACTCTCAGTTATAACACTCTCTCTGTTACACCCCACCCTCAGTATCAGACTCTCAGTTATAACACTCTCTCTGTTACACACCCCACCCTCAGTATAAGACTCTCAGTTATAACACTCTCTCTGTTACACCCCACCCACAGTATAAGACTCTCAGTTACAACACTATCTCTGTTGCACCCCACCCTCAGTGTAAGACTCTCAGTTATAACACTCCCTCTGTGACACCCCACCCTCAGTCTAAGGCTCTCAGTTATAACACTCCCTCTGTGACACCCCACCCTCAGTGTAAGACTCTCAGTTATAACACTCTCTCTGTTACACCCCACCCTCAGTCTAAGACTCTCAGTTATAACACTCTCTCTGTCACACACCCCACCCTCAGTATAAGACTCTCAGTTATAACACTCTCTCTGTTACACCCCGACCTCAGTATCAGACTCTCAGTTATAACACTCTCTCTGTTACACCCCACCCACAGTATAAGACTCTCAGTTATAACACTCTCTCTGTTACACCCCACCCTCAGTATCAGACTCTCAGTTATAACACTCTCTCTGTTACACACCCCACCCTCAGTATAAGACTCTCAGTTATAACACTCTCTCTGTTACAACCCACCCACAGTATAAGACTCTCAGTTACAACACTCTCTCCGTTACACCCCACCCTCAGTATAAGACTCTCAGTTATAACACTCTCTCTCTGTTACACCCCACCCTCAGTATAAGACTCTCAGTTATAACACTCTCTCTCTGTTACACCCCACCCTCAGTATAAGACTCTCAGTTATAACACTCTCTCTGTTACACACCCCACCCTCAGTATAAGACTCTCAGTTATAACACTCTCTCTGTTGCACACCCCACCCTCAGTATAAGACTCTCAGTTATAACACTCTCTCTGTTACACCCCACCCTCAGTATAAGACTCTCAGTTATAACACTCTCTCTGTTACACCCCACCCTCAGTATAAGACTCTCAGTTATAACACTCTCTCTGTTACACCCCACCCTCAGTATAAGACTCTCAGTTATAACACTCTCTCTGTTACACCCCACCCTCAGTGTAAGACTCTCAGTTATAACACTCTCTCTGTTACACCCCACCCTCAGTATCAGACTCTCAGTTATAACACTCTCTCTGTTACACACCCCACCCTCCGTATAAGACTCTCAGTTTTCACACTCTCTCTGTTACACCCCACCCACAGTATAAGACTCTCAGTTATAACACTCTCTCTGTTACACCCCACCCTCAGTATAAGGCTCTCAGTTATAACACTCTCTCTGTTACACACCACCCTCAGTATAAGACTCTCAGTTATAACACTCTCTCTGTTACACACACCACCCTCAGTATAAGGCTCTCAGTTATAACACTCTCTCTGTTACACCCCACCCTCAGTATAAGACTCTCAGTTATAACACTCTCTCTGTCACAGCCCACCCTCAGTATAAGACTCTCAGTTATAACACTCTCTCTGTTACACCCCACCCTCAGTATAAGACTCTCAGTTATAACACTCTCTCTGTTACACCCCACCCTCAGTGTAAGACTCTCAGTTATAACACTCTCTCTGTTACACCCCACCCTCAGTATAAGACTCTCAGTTATAACACTCTCTCTGTTACACACCCCACCCTCAGTATAAGACTCTCAGTTTTCACACTCTCTCTGTTACACCCCACCCACAGTATAAGACTCTCAGTTATAACACTCTCTCTCTGTTACACCCCACCCTCAGTATAAGACTCTCAGTTATAACACTCTCTCTGTTACACCCCACCCTCAGTATAAGACTCTCAGTTATAACACTCTCTCTGTTACACCCCACCCTCAGTGTAAGACTCTCAGTTATAACACTCTCTCTGTTACACCCCGACCTCAGTATCAGACTCTCAGTTATAACACTCTCTCTGTTACACCCCACCCACAGTATAAGACTCTCAGTTATAACACTCTCTCTGTTACACCCCACCCTCAGTATCAGACTCTCAGTTATAACACTCTCTCTGTTACACACCCCACCCTCAGTATAAGACTCTCAGTTATAACACTCTCTCTGTTACACCCCACCCACAGTATAAGACTCTCAGTTACAACACTATCTCTGTTGCACCCCACCCTCAGTGTAAGACTCTCAGTTATAACACTCCCTCTGTGACACCCCACCCTCAGTCTAAGGCTCTCAGTTATAACACTCCCTCTGTGACACCCCACCCTCAGTGTAAGACTCTCAGTTATAACACTCTCTCTGTTACACCCCACCCTCAGTCTAAGACTCTCAGTTATAACACTCTCTCTGTCACACACCCCACCCTCAGTATAAGACTCTCAGTTATAACACTCTCTCTGTTACACCCCGACCTCAGTATCAGACTCTCAGTTATAACACTCTCTCTGT
The DNA here is from genome assembly GCF_035084215.1 of Heptranchias perlo. Classification (NCBI taxonomy): domain Eukaryota; kingdom Metazoa; phylum Chordata; class Chondrichthyes; order Hexanchiformes; family Hexanchidae; genus Heptranchias; species Heptranchias perlo. The sequence goes on from NC_090370.1 coordinate 13,914,816, forward strand.
TACACCCCACCCACAGTATAAGACTCTCAGTTATAACACTCTCTCTGTTACACCCCACCCTCAGTATCAGACTCTCAGTTATAACACTCTCTCTGTTACACACCCCACCCTCAGTATAAGACTCTCAGTTATAACACTCTCTCTGTTACAACCCACCCACAGTATAAGACTCTCAGTTACAACACTCTCTCCGTTACACCCCACCCTCAGTATAAGACTCTCAGTTATAACACTCTCTCTCTGTTACACCCCACCCTCAGTATAAGACTCTCAGTTATAACACTCTCTCTCTGTTACACCCCACCCTCAGTATAAGACTCTCAGTTATAACACTCTCTCTGTTACACACCCCACCCTCAGTATAAGACTCTCAGTTATAACACTCTCTCTGTTGCACACCCCACCCTCAGTATAAGACTCTCAGTTATAACACTCTCTCTGTTACACCCCACCCTCAGTATAAGACTCTCAGTTATAACACTCTCTCTGTTACACCCCACCCTCAGTATAAGACTCTCAGTTATAACACTCTCTCTGTTACACCCCACCCTCAGTATAAGACTCTCAGTTATAACACTCTCTCTGTTACACCCCACCCTCAGTGTAAGACTCTCAGTTATAACACTCTCTCTGTTACACCCCACCCTCAGTATCAGACTCTCAGTTATAACACTCTCTCTGTTACACACCCCACCCTCCGTATAAGACTCTCAGTTTTCACACTCTCTCTGTTACACCCCACCCACAGTATAAGACTCTCAGTTATAACACTCTCTCTGTTACACCCCACCCTCAGTATCAGACTCTCAGTTATAACACTCTCTCTGTTACACACCCCACCCTCAGTATAAGACTCTCAGTTATAACACTCTCTCTGTTACACCCCACCCACAGTATAAGACTCTCAGTTATAACACTCTCTCTCTGTTACACCCCACCCTCAGTATAAGACTCTCAGTTGCAACACTCTCTCTGTTACACCCCACCCTCAGTATAAGACTCTCAGTTATAACACTCTCTCTGTTACACCCCACCCTCAGTGTAAGACTCTCAGTTATAACACTCTCTCTGTTACACCCCGACCTCAGTATCAGACTCTCAGTTATAACACTCTCTCTGTTACACCCCACCCACAGTATAAGACTCTCAGTTATAACACTCTCTCTGTTACACCCCACCCTCAGTATCAGACTCTCAGTTATAACACTCTCTCTGTTACACACCCCACCCTCAGTATAAGACTCTCCGTTATAACACTCTCTCTGTTACACCCCACCCACAGTATAAGACTCTCAGTTATAACACTATCTCTGTTACACCCCACCCTCAGTGTAAGACTCTCAGTTATAACACTCCCTCTGTGACACCCCACCCTCAGTCTAAGGCTCTCAGTTATAACACTCCCTCTGTGACACCCCACCCTCAGTGTAAGACTCTCAGTTATAACACTCTCTGTTACACCCCACCCTCAGTCTAAGACTCTCAGTTATAACACTCTCTCTGTCACACACCCCACCCTCAGTATAAGACTCTCAGTTATAACACTCTGTCTGTTACACACACCACCCTCAGTATAAGACTCTCAGTTATAACACTCTCTCTGTTACACCCCACCCTCAGTATAAGACTCTCAGTTATAACACTCTCTCTGTTACACCCCACCCTCAGTATAAGACTCTCAGTTATAACACTCTCTCTGTTACACCCCACCCTCAGTGTAAGACTCTCAGTTATAACACTCTCTCTGTTACACCCCGACCTCAGTATCAGACTCTCAGTTATAACACTCTCTCTGTTACACCCCACCCACAGTTTCAGACTCTCAGTTACAACACTCTCTCTGTTACACCCCACCCTCAGTATAAGACTCTCAGTTATAACACTCTCTCTCTGTTACACCCCACCCTCAGTATAAGACTCTCAGTTATAACACTCTCTCTGTTACACACCCCACCCTCAGTGTAAGACTCTCAGTTATAACACTCTCTCTGTTGCACACCCCACCCTCAGTATAAGACTCTCAGTTATAACACTTTCTCTGTTACACCCCACCCTCAGTATAAGACTCTCAGTTATAACACTCTCTCTGTTACACCCCACCCTCAGTATAAGACTCTCAGTTATAACACTCTCTCTGTTACACACCACCCTCAGTATAAGACTCTCAGTTATAACACTCTCTCTGTTACACCCCACCCTCAGTATAAGACTCTCAGTTATAACACTCTCTCTGTTACACCCCACCCTCAGTATAAGGCTCTCAGTTATAACACTCTCTCTGTTACACCCCACCCTCAGTATAAGACTCTCAGTTATAACACTCTCTCTGTTACACCCCACCCTCAGTATAAGGCTCTCAGTTATAACACTCTCTCTGTTACACACCACCCTCAGTATAAGACTCTCAGTTATAACACTCTCTCTGTTGCACACACCACCCTCAGTATAAGGCTCTCAGTTATAACACTCTCTCTGTTACACACCACCCTCAGTATAAGACTCTCAGTTATAACACTCTCTCTGTTACACACCCCACCCTCAGTATAAGACTCTCAGTTATAACACTCTCTCTGTCACAGCCCACCCTCAGTATAAGACTCTCAGTTATAACACTCTCTCACACACCCCACCATCAGTATAAGACTCTCAGTTATAACACTCTCTCTGTTACACCTGTCGGACAGTGTATAATACAATAGGAAAAACAGATTAATAATACAGAAGTCAGCATTGATATCTTTGTATTATGACAATGTATTCTGTGTGGTCGAGGCTTCCACACAGTTTCGATGAGGTCGTTGGAATTCCATCGGGCAATGCTAAGTAATCAGGAGGTGTCAGGTTAATGCAATTTAAGATGCTTCAAAGGGTTTGTGTCAGAACGAAAGCTATTTTGGGATCAACATGTCGAGAATCCAGCTGTTAAGGTGTCATGTTTACAACCATGCAAACTTGTCTTATATTGTCCTGTGAGAAATGAAAAGACACCGACATTGCAGTGAGAACGGAGTGTATGTGGTGTGAGATCGCCATCTACTGGTGCAGTCGTATATTACACATAGGGATCACATGACAATAATGCATAATTAATAGGATTCGAGCTCGTCATCTGACATTGTCTATCGAGGTGTATCAGTGTGCTCACTTTCAGCAATTCTTTGCTTTTGGTGCTGAGAACTTGCCGGGATTGGAATCAGAGCGCAAGGCAGAAGCTGAGGAACAGGCTACGAGTAAGTATAAAGATGGCTACCTTGCTTCTACTCGAAATTGATATCAATAAAACCAATAAGCTGATCTACTTTTGGAGGCTGAATCTATATAGTTTGGATTTGGATAGTCTACTTGGTGATCTAACAATGCCCCACCCTCAGTCTAAGACTCTCAGTTATAACACTCTCTCTGTTACACACACCACCCTGAGTATAAGACTCTCACTTATAACACTCTCTCTGTTACACACACCACCCTGAGTATAAGACTCTCACTTATAACACTCTCTCTGTTACACCCACCCTCAGTATAAGACTCTCAGTTATAACACTCTCTCTGTTACACCCCACCCTCAATATAAGACTCCCAGTTATAACACTCTCTCTGTTACACCCCACCCTCAGTATAAGACTCTCAGTTATAACACTCTCTCTGTTACACCCCACCCTCAGTATAAGACTCCCAGTTATAACACTCTCTCTGTTACACCCCACCCTCAGTATAAGACTCTCAGTTATAACACTCTCTCTGTTACACCCCACCCTCAGTATAAGACTCTCAGTTATAACACTCCCTCTGTTACACCCCACCCTCAGTATAAGACTCTCAGTTATAACACTCTCTCTGTTACACACCCCACTCTCAGTATAAGACTCTTAGTTATAACACTCTCTCTGTTACACACCCCACTCTCAGTATAAGACTCTCAGTTATAACACTCTCTCTGTTACACACCCCACCCTCAGTATAAGACTCTCAGTTATAACACTCTCTCTGTTACACCCCACCCTCAGTATAAGACTCTCAGTTATAACACTCTCTCTGTTACACCCCACCCTCAGTATAAGACTCTCAGTTATAACACTCTCTCTGTTACACCCCACCCTCAGTATAAGACTCTCAGTTATAACACTCTCTCTGTTACACACCCCACCCTCAGTATAAGACTCTCAGTTATAACACTCTCTCTGTTACACCCCACCCTCAGTATAAGACTCTCAGTTATAACACTCTCTCTGTTACACCCCACCCTCAGTGTAAGACTCTCAGTTATAACACTCTCTCTGTTACACCCCACCCTCAGTATAAGACTCTCAGTTATAACATTCTCTCTGTTACACCCCACCCTCAGTATAAGACTCTCAGTTATAACACTCTCTCTGTTACACACCCCACCCTCAGTATAAGACTCTCAGTTATAACACTCTCTCTGTTACACACCCCACCCTCAGTATAAGACTCTCAGTTATAACACTCTCTCTGTTACACCCCACCCTCAGTATAAGACTCTCAGTTATAACATTCTCTCTGTTACACCCCACCCTCAGTATAAGACTCTCAGTTATAACACTCTCTCTGTTACACACCCCACCCTCAGTATAAGACTCTCAGTTATAACACTCTCTCTGTTACACACCCCACCCTCAGTATAAGACTCTCAGTTATAACACTCTCTCTGTTGCACACCCTACCCTCAGTATGAAGCTCTGTTCTAACACTGAACAGCACCCTGTTTATATTTCTATTGATATGAGACATTCAGTTTCCGACACGAATCATCAGAAACACACACAACAGTTGTCAATGATCATTGACTGGAATCGAGATGAAGTTGAGCTTCTCTCAGGCACGCGTCCCAAGGCAATCTCCTGATCACAATTAAACTGCAGGATTCTGCGGCAAAATTCTGGGAAATGATGAGCAGACAAAGATGAAAGAAAATATAAGTAAGTGAAGATTGCGATGACCATGAGGGTTATTGAGGGAGTCAGCACAGAGGATAAAGGTTGTCTGAATTATGAATTACACTGGTCCACTGGGATGGAAATTCAGCCCAATATTTCCTCCCTCCCTGACCTGTCTCTTAAGATGTAACTTACATGAAGTTTGGAGGTGGGGTGGAGGGGTCATATTGAAATATCTTCAAACGAGAGGTTTGGGGAAGATAATTAATTCCGGGTAGATGGAAAAGTACAGACATAAAGGGAAAAATCACGGAAAACAGTTGGGTGTAACAGTTAATATACCAAGTCTACTCTACTCAATGCACTTGTTATGGAATTTCATCGAATCTTACAGCAGAGAAAATGACCATTCGCCCCGTCGTTGCTGAGCTGGCTTTTTCAGAAGAGCTGTTCAATTCGTCCCTCTCCCTCCCTCCCCTCCCCCTGCTCTTTCCCCGTAGCCATTAAGGTCCTACCTGAAACACATTTTTCTTCATGTTTCCACTTCCCTGCGGACTGAGTCTCACCGGATCTGATGGCAGCAGCTCAGAGTTTGCCGGTTGTTTGGTGCAGCTGTGAAATGAGAGGGGATGTCCTGCCTGTTCCCAACATCAGAGGATGAACCAAACCAGGGTATCATGTGAGCTGCCAGTGGCCCAGTCACACTTCATGTTTAGATTTCCCAACTGATGGGCCCGCAGTGAATCAACTCCCATCCCCCTTCCTGACGCTGTTAACAGCAAGAAATTTCTGAAGCATTAGATTTAACACCTGCTCGCTTCAAAGTACATTTCAACCAAATTTCAAGGCCAAAAATAGCCAACAAAGGGATTATTTACTTTATTGTGTGAAGGACAGGAACACTTTGGCAGAGTTACCAAATCTGACATCATTTGCACCTCTACTTTGCATAATATCATCATGCTGTGACTCAGTGGGTCAAACTCTCATCTCTCAGTCAGAAGGTCGTGGGTCCAAGTCCCCACTCCAGAGATTTGAGCACAAAATCCAGGATGGCACTCCAGTGTAGCGCTGAGGGAGTGCGGCACTGTCGGAGGTGCCGTCTTTCAGATGAGACCTTAAACTGAGGCCCCGTCTGCCCTCTCGAGTGGATGTAAAAGATCCCACGGCCATTACTGGAAGAAGAGTAGGGGAGTTCTCCTTGGTGTCCTGGACAATATTTATCCCTTAACCAAAACATCACTGGAAAAACAGATTATCTGGTCATTATCTCGTTGCTGTTTGTGGGAGCTTGCTGTGCGCAAATTGGCTGCCGTGTTTCCTACATTATAATAGTAACTACACTTCAAAAGTCCTTCATTGGCTGTAAAGCACTTTGGGATGTCCTGAGGTCATGAAAGGTGCTGTATAAAAGTAAGTCTTTCTCTCCCCTTTCAGGGGGAGCTATGGCCCTTTAAGAAACTGCTGCCTCACTGGAAATGCAAGTTCTCCTTTCTTGTTTCCCTGTGTTGCCGGTTTCAGCGTCTTATTGTTACGACTTTTCCTCCTCCCATTTGCCCTGCCGACCATCTTCCAAAACCTTGCCGAAGTGCCACTGTTCAACCATCAACCAGCAGACTATTCGCTGTGGTGTGCATCACAGCCGCCCCCCCTCCCCGCATGCACTTTCCAGCCGGAGTCGCTGAATTTTTTCCCCTTCCTTTGTCCAAGGGTGCTGTTCCAGTACAGCTACAACACTGGCATCTACCCGACAATGTGGAAAATTGCCCAGGTATGTCCTGTCCACAAAAAGCAGGACAAATCCAATCCGGCCAATTACCACCCAATCAGTCTACTCTCAATCATCAGCAAAGTGATGGAAGGTGTCGTCGACAGTGCTATCAAGCGGCACTTACTCACCAATAACCTGCTCACCGATGCTCAGTTTGGGTTCCGCCAGGACCACTCGGCTCCAGACCTCATTACAGCCTTGGTCCAAACATGGACAAAAGAGCTGAATTCCAGAGGTGAGGTGAGAGTGACTGCCCTTGACATCAAGGCAGCATTTGACTGAGTGTGGCACCAAGGAGCCCTAGTAAAATTGAAGTCAATTTCTCCAGTGGCTGGAGTCATACCTAGCACAAAGGAAGATGGTAGTGGTTGTTGGAGGCCAATCATCTCAGCCCCAGGACATTGCTGCAGGAGTTCCTCAGGGCAGTGTCCTAGGCCCAACCATCTTCAGCTGCTTCACCAATGACCTTCCCTCCATCATAAGGTCGGAAGTGGGGATGTTCACTGATGATTGCACAGTATTCAGTTCCATTCGCAACCCCTCAGATAATGAAGCAATCCGTGCCAGCATGCAGCAAGACCTGGACAACATCCAGGCTTGGGCTGGTAAGTGGCAAGTAACATTCGCACCAGGCAAGTGCCAGGCAATGACCATCTCCAACAAGAGAGAGTCTAACCACCTCCCCTTGACATTCAACAGCATTACCATCGCAGAATCCCCCACCATCAACATCCTGGGGGTCACCATTGACCAGAAACTCAACTGGACCAGCCACATAAATACTGTGACTACAAGAGCAGGTCAGAGGCTGGGTAATCTGCGGCGAGTAACTCACCTCCTGACTCCCCAAAGCCTCTTCGACAGCACCTCCCAAACCCGCGACCTCCACCACCTAGAAGGACAAGAGCAGCAGGCACATGGGAACACCACCAGCTGCACGTTCCCCTCCAAGTCACACACCATCCCGACTTGGAAATATATCGCCGTTCCTTCATCGTCGCTGGGTCAAAATCCTGGAACTCTCTACCTAACAGCACTGTGGGAGAACCGTCACCACACGGACTGCAGCGGTTCAAGAAGACGGCCTTCTCAAGAGCAACTAGGGATGAGCAATGAATGCCGGCCTTGCCAGCGATGCCCACATCCCAAGAATGAATTTTTAGACAATCATAGCAGCCTCTATTGCCACCCCAGCTGACGTCAGCAATCTCAGCGCAGACCAGGGCGTGAAGCTGGGATCTTCACGGCTCAATTCCACACTGCACAGTACATTTACCAACTGAGCCATTGGGTAAGCTGTCTCAGTTCTTAAATTATGAGCCAACTGCTCCAATGGGCTGAGTGCAGCAAACAGAGGATCCCGTGCTCTGACAAGTGGAATATTGAAAATATTCTGAGGCAAGATCTCGCAACTCTCCATCGACAAGTCGAGAGTGAGTTATGTAGTGAGCTGGGCTCTGTAGCAAAGAACAATATGAGAAGGGCAGGTACTTGGGGTTGGTCAATCAGAAAGAGATGGGCTTCTTTTTACCTTTTTGTTGCTGTTAAAACTTATGCAATTCATGAAAGGAACACATTTCTTCTCTGAGTCACTGACATTCTAAGTTTTAGCACCACTGTTTAAAAATCTGACTCTTTCTGTGAGTTGGTAATGAGCAAAATGGAAGATTTGTTTTTCAGGACGATGGAGGAGTCCATAACGATCTTATCTAGTGCGCTACAGCTTCTTCATCCAGGAGTTCCAGTGCATTGCTGCTGTTTTAGGAGCGGAAACTTTGAATGAGGTCGTGGTAGTTTCCATTGACGACTTCCGTGGACATCGACTTGGTGGCGTATCCAGAGGGGCTCGGCCCATTGTAACCAGAGACTGCGTAGTGCTCTGGGAATGGACACTTTTCCACAGCAGTTGAATTCTGTTGGGATAAGGAAGCCAATCCACCGGGCACCACATGAGCAGGATGTATATAATATATGGAGCTTCCAGTCTGCTCCCAATTAAATTTAGAATAAAGGAGTCAGTGCAAAAAAATAGGGAAGGGAAACAGTATTGAAAATTAGAGGTGGGGGTTAGGGAGGTTCTCCAATTAGAAGACCAATGATCCAAGAGGGTCCAAAATTGGCCGTCTCCTCATAAAATCCTGATTGGAGAAGAATGTTCGAGTCCTTGCAAATAATATGCTGAGAATGGGGATCGGCCCATTGTAACCAGAGACTGCGTAGTGCTCTGGGAATGGACACTTTTCCACAGCAGTTGAATTCTGTTGGGATAAGGAAGCCACAGGAGCAGGATAAATCTACCTGCAGCAAAATATAAGAGGCCAATGAGGTGACCCATGCAGAGTCGAGAGGTCGCAAAACACAGTGAAGAGGATCACGGGGACCTGGCCTCCCTCAAAATCCAATGGGTCAATGCAAAATATGTGGAGTTGATCCGAGTATTTAAATAAGTTTAATACTGATTGTTTTACAATAATATGCCTTCTTTTCCAAAGTTCGTTTAACACTTAGCAGTTGTCCTGAGTTGGGTACAATGCCAGTGAGCATGAACACATTGGTCACTGTGCTGGCATTTGACAGCAGCAGGATGGCAGCATGTAAATATAACACTGGCATGTTGGGCACATCCAAATTGACACACCCAATGAAGAAGTACATAAGAAATAGGAGCAGGAGGAGGCCATTCGGCCCCTCGAACCTGCTCCACCATTCAATCAGATCATGGCTGATCTTTGACCTCAACTCCACTTTCCCGCCCGATCCCCAAATCCCTTGATTCCCCGAGAGTCCAAAAATCTATCGATCTCAGCCTTGACTGTACTTTCACAGTTAAAGGAGAGACTAAAGGTGTTCCTATGGTTGTAAGTAGGAAACTTGTTCATTTAAATATTATCACTCAATGCTTAACTTTTAGAAGAGTGAGATTTGGGGGTGGAGCATACAGAGAAAATGGAGAGAAAAGAAAAAAAGGCAGATGAAGAAAGAAAAGGAGAACGAGATAATTACAATATGTTTCAAAGAGCTGAAAATCGAATTGAATGTAGAATAATCTATGGCCATGCATATTGGTACCACAAACATGAAACATGATGGTAACGGAGGGCATCCATTTTAAAATATTGGCAAAAGAGGAAAAAAACATTCGGTGCAATAATCATCATTGACTGTAAGTGTCCCAATCACTGCAAGTCTTTTGTAAAGAAGACAAATCAAGTCCTTCCTCTCCTCCTTGGGGAGGGAGGGGGAGGTGAGTCCATTTGAAGTTGAAGTGGCTCGAATGGGAGGTGCCCGGTGATGGATATTCAGAACTAAGTGAACCGTCTGTGGCAGACTCTGTAATCCAATACTTCAATCAAGCAAGACCCACAGTGCTTCATTATTGACTGCTGACCAGCCAGCCAGGCTCATTCATGGAAATTGGAAGGGTAGGCTGGTCACTGGGGGACCAGGATTCATTTTACTTGGCTCCAGGTAGCCTGACAAGACAATGCCTCGACAGGTAGTGTGGTTCAGGTAAAACAAGCAAAAAAAAAACTTACCAGTGCTTTGTATAGGTAAGGCTGGGTGCCTGTAGCTGTTAAAACCTGTGCTTAAACTCTCTGGACTGCAGAAGTGGGGTGTGTCCCTATAGGGAGAGAGAGCGGGCACTCCGTATTGTGTAAATAGGGACACTCTCTGTGTGGGTTTGGGTCAGTGGGGTGTGTCCCTATAGGGAGAGAGAGCGGGCACTCCGTATTGTGTAAACAGGGACACTCTCTGTGTGGGTTTGGGTCAGTGGGGTGTGTCCCTATAGGGAGAGAGAGCGGGCACTCCGTATTGTGTAAACAGGGACACTCTCTGTGTGGGTTTGGGTCAGTGGGGTGTGTCCCTATAGGGAGAGAGAGCGGGCACTCCGTATTGTGTAAACAGGGACACTCTCTGTGTGGGTTTGGGTCAGTGGGGTGTGTCCCTATAGGGAGAGAGAGCGGGCACTCCATATTGTGTAAACAGGGACACTCTCTGTGTGGGTTTGGGTCAGTGGGGTGTGTCCCTATAGGGAGAGAGAGTGGGCACTCCGTATTGTGTAAACAGGGACACTCTCTGTGTGGGTTTGGGTCAGTGGGGTGTGTCCCTATAGGGAGAGAGAGCGGGCACTCCGTATTGTGTAAACAGGGACACTCTCTGTGTGGGTTTGGGTCAGTGGGGTGTGTCCCTATAGGGAGAGAGAGCGGGCACTCCGTATTGTGTAAACAGGGACACTCTCTGTGTGGGTTTGGGTCAGTGGGGTGTGTCCCTATAGGGAGAGAGAGCGGGCACTCCGTATTGTGTAAACAGGGACACTCTCTGTGTGGGTTTGGGTCAGTGGGGTGTGTCCCTATAGGGAGAGAGAGCGGGCACTCCGTATTGTGTAAACAGGGACACTCTCTGTGTGGGTTTGGGTCAGTGGGGTGTGTCCCTATAGGGAGAGAGAGCGGGCACTCCATATTGTGTAAACAGGGACACTCTCTGTGTGGGTTTGGGTCAGTGGGGTGTGTCCCTATAGGGAGAGAGAGTGGGCACTCCGTATTGTGTAAACAGGGACACTCTCTGTGTGGGTTTGGGTCAGTGGGGTGTGTCCCTATAGGGAGAGAGAGTGGGCACTCCGTATTGTGTAAACAGGGACACTCTCTGTGTGGGTTTGGGTCAGTGGGGTGTGTCCCTATAGGGAGAGAGAGCGGGCACTCCGTATTGTGTAAACAGGGACACTCTCTGTGTGGGTTTGGGTCAGTGGGGTGTGTCCCTATAGGGAGAGAGAGTGGGCACTCCGTATTGTGTAAACAGGGACACTCTCTGTGTGGGTTTGGGTCAGTGGGGTGTGTCCCTATAGGGAGAGAGAGCGGGCACTCCGTATTGTGTAAACAGAGACACTCTCTGTGTGGGTTTGGGTCAGTGGGGTGTGTCCCTATAGGGAGAGAGAGTGGGCACTCCGTATTGTGTAAACAGAGACACTCTCTGTGTGGGTTTGGGTCAGTGGGGTGTGTCCCTATAGGGAGAGAGAGTGGGCACTCCGTATTGTGTAAACAGGGACACTCTCTGTGTGGGTTTGGGTCAGTGGGGTGTGTCCCTATAGGGAGAGAGAGCGGGCACTCCGTATTGTGTAAACAGGGACACTCTCTGTGTGGGTTTGGGTCAGTGGGGTGTGTCCCTATAGGGAGAGAGAGCGGGCACTCCGTATTGTGTAAACAGGGACACTCTCTGTGTGGGTTTGGGTCAGTGGGGTGTGTCCCTATAGGGAGAGAGAGCGGGCACTCCGTATTGTGTAAACAGGGACTCCACGTGTAGATTTCTCAGTAGCTGAGTTCGGAGATTTTTAAACACGGAGATGGGTTTCTCCATGTGTCAGACACCCAACTGACTCAAAAAAAACAGAAATGATTCGATAAATCCTATGATACATCTTGAGGCAATTGACAATCATCTCTGACTCATTGGTAAATATTTTGTGCAATGTTAGTCACATGAAAAGGACATCAAAGCATCGAAGAAAGTTCAGGGAATCAAAGTGTGAGGATATGAAGATCAGAGTTTGACTTTTTTTTATTGTTGAAAAGCATGGACGTGATCCCGGTCTCTTAAAACCCAGACACTGAGGTAGAAATTGCTCGAAGTGCATTTCTGTGCAGAGAATGGGCGCCGAGCTCAGAGTGTTTGCCTGATCACGTGGCCGCAAACAAGGCCCCAAATTCGTCTCAATCATTAATTCTAATAAAACAGGCAGGCTTCCAGCACAACTCGCACTCTTCATTGGCCAGTTGCCTAATCGGGGGCATCAATTTCACACATTGCTGATGCCATTTAAAGGCAGCCTGCACCTCTTAAAGGTGAGGTGCATTTTGCCTGCAGCAACTGTCACCGAAGATTGTGGACAATGGCAGGAACAGCAGTAGCTGCGAGGTCCCCCCCGCCCCGGTTTTCGGACACTGTGTTGGAGGTTTTGGTGGAGGAGGTCGGCAGGAGGAGGGAGATGTTTTATCCACCGGGGCATTAGGAAGATAGTCAGGTAAGCTGCCCGGCATGAGTGGGCAGAGGTGGCGGAGCCCGTGAGTGCCAGAAACATCGCCCCCAGGACATGGCTGCAATGCCGAAACAAATTGTAATGACCTCACAAGGACAGCTAAGCTTCTTAACTCATCTCTCATTACTCTCTGCTTTACTTTATCCCAACACTCTCTACCTTGCCCTCCCTCGATTACCAACGCTCTCTTCCATTCATTGCACCCACTTCAATCCACCTCCTACTGCAGCACTCTGCACCCGCTACTTTCCTCACTATTACCTCCTTCACCTCCTCACACCTCTGCCATCTTGCATACACCAGTAATATCATTCTATCCTGACACAGACATCCTTAAAACTTCTCACTCCTCCAACACTGATGTGCAGGGCACGCAGTAACGGAGCAGACAGCCACAAGAGGAGGTCCACACTCCATCCACGTGCTGTCACCACTTCAAGAGCTGGGCATGGAGGTCGTGGGCAGGGGGTGTGTCAGGAGAGGCTGGAGGAGAAGTCCTGCAGGCTTTTAAACCATTTTTCCTTCCTTCCCTTCTCACTTAAATGTCACCCTTGCACATGATGCATGACTAATTGCTGCTGCTTTCAGAAGCCAGCCATCCGTCTCTGCTTACCCACACCACGAAATGCTAACTCTTCTCCCTTTCTTACATTTCAACTCCAAAGCTCCGCTCAGCCCTCAGGAAGCAGCAGAAGAAGATGACAGAGGGCAGCACAGCACAACAGGAGCCCTCACTCGATCTTTGCACCAGCTCGGAGACTGGCACCGCGCATAGTTCATCTTCAGCTGCTTCATCAATGACCTTCCCTCCATCATAAGGTCAGAAATGGGGATGTTCGCTGATGACTGCACAGTGTTCAGTTCCATTCGCAACCCCTCAGATAATGAAGCAGTCCGTGCCTGCTTGCAGCAAGATCTGGACAACATCCAGGCTTTGGGCCCATAAGTGGCAAGTAACATTCGCGCCAGATAAGTGCCAGACAATGACTATCTCCAACAAGAGAGAGTCTAACCACCTCCCCCTTGCCTGGGGGTCACCATTGATCAGAAACTTAACTGGACCAGCCATATAAATACTGTGGCTACAAGAGCAGGTCAGAGGCTGGGTATTCTGCGGCGAGTGACTCACCTCCTGACTCCCCAAAGCCTTTCCACCATCTACAAGGCACAAGTCAGGAGTGTGATGGAATACTCTCCACTTGCCTGGATGAGTGCAGCTCCAACAACACTCAAGAAGCTCGACACCATCCAGGACAAAGCAGCCGCTTGATTGGCACCCCATCCACCACCCTAAACATTCACTCCCTTCACCACCGGTGCACTGTGGCTGCAGTGTGTACCATCCACAGGATGCACTGCAGCAACTCGCCAAGGCTTCTTCGACAGCACCTCCCAAACCCGCGACCTCTACCACCTAGAAGGACAAGAGCAGCAGGCGCATGGGAACAACACCACCTGCACGTTCCCTTCCAAGTCACACACCATCCCGACTTGGAAATATATCGCCGTTCCTTCATCGTCGCTGGGTCAAAATCCTGGAACTCCCTTCCTAACAGCACTGTGGGAGAACCTTCACCACACGGACTGCAGCGGTTCAAGAAGGCGGCTCACCACCACCTTCTCAAGGGCAATTAGGGATGGGCAATAAATGCTGGCCTCGCCAGCGACGTCCACATCCCATGAACGAATAAAAAAAAAAGTTCAAAGGGTGGGCTAGAGGGGTCTGCACATATAGATTCCCCCAGCTGAAGTGCGTGGGAGCAAGGGCAGGGGGATAGGACAGCCCAGGAAGCAGTTTGTCAGAGGGAGAGCTCGCATCCTAGCCCTGCCTCGGAAACTACAGATGACGACATTGAGGGCCCACCATACGTAAGAGGACTGATGACCCTCCACACGGACCTTCCAAGTGCACTGGGCTGCCTGCCAGAGAACCTGCACACAATGTCAGAGAGCATGGAGGAGTCCAGCTCCAACTTGTGTGCTTTGTGCATGGCGTCGAGACCATGCAGTCGACCATGGAGCAAGTGGTTAGCTCTGAGTGCTGCAGGGGGACCCACACCAATGGAGCCTCTGGTGACAGCTCTAACAGCTTTAATGGAAGCTCAGATTGCTGCCATCATAGCTCTGGGGCCCAGCATCTCCTCTGGTTTACAAAGTCTGAAGCATGGATAGGGGCTTCTAAAGTCTCCCAGCACGCCAGCACTCTGTTCTCGAGCAGAGCAGTGGGAATGCTGAGGCTCAGTCCCCTCGGAGTGGCCTTGGCTCCTGCTGTCCTCTCTCAGGGTGACAACCCGCCTGCTCCCCTGCCAGCCTCTCAACCAGTGCCCTTGTAACTGCCAGACTGCCCCGACACAGGCCGAGATGCTGCAGCTGAGGTCGCCCACCATATGACCATCTGAAGTACCCTCAGTAGAACGTTAGTAGTCTTCCACATCCCACACCATAACCACAGGGGAACCACCTAGTAGGAGCACTTGGTCGTCATAATCTTCGTGATGTAAGATTACTACATCACTAGTAATGTGATGACATTGTACTGTTTGAGGCATTGATATGGTGGGTGTCAAGACTGGGTCAAATGGAAGGAGGGAGTGTTGATGTTCTGGTCAGGGGAGGGATGGTTCAGGAGAATCTCTCCTCTGCTGCCTTACAGCTCTGGCAGCTCGCTGTAATGCTGGGCCGTGCTCTTCCTCTGCATCGTCCAGCTCCTCATCCCCTTCTTCATCTTCCTGCTCTACTTTCTCCTCCTGAGGAAGCTCCAAGGCAACTCCCCTTTGGATGGCAAGATCGTGGAGCATGCAGCAAACGGTAATGAATCTCGACACTCGCTCTGGGTTGTATTGAAGGACCTCTCCCGAGGTGTCCAGACAGCAGAACCAATGTTTCAGGACACCAATGGTCTGCTCAATCAGAACCCTTGTTGCTGCATGGCTCTCATTATATCAGCCCTCCGTGTCTGTGCCTGGGTTCCTGACAGGAGTCATGAGCCAGTTGGTGAGGAGATAGCCCTTGTCCCCCAGCAGCCACCTGATGGTCAGGGTACAGAGGGAGTATTCAGGACTGGCGCAGTGTGAAAGCATCATGATTACTGCCAGGAACTCGGGCACAGACCTGCCTATGGTCACAAACAAGTTGAACATTGAGTGAACAGAAGCCCTTCCTGTTGGGAAACCAAGCTGGTTCCTGATGGCGAGCACGCAGGGTTATGTGATGCAGTCTATGATGCCCTGCACCTGCGGGAATCCAGCAATGTGGGAAAATCCCAGTGCTCGCTCTTCCTGCTTGTCAGTCTCCGTGGGGAAGGTGATGAACAGTTGACACCTTGCTAACTTTGCATCAGTGAGCTGTCGGCTCGCCGTGTGCACAACAAACTGACTGATATTGCTAACGTCACCAGAAGTAGTTTGCACGGAGCCAGAGGCATAAAAATTTCGAGCCACAGTGACCTGCACTGCCACGGGCAGTGCAGTGCATGTCCTGGTAATGGGCTCCAATTCTCACTTCAACAGTGCCATAAACAAACAGCAGTCCCTTTTCATTTAGATGTTTGTGTTCATCAAAGCAAGAGATGGGAAATAGAAATGTTTCACTTTTGTCAGCCGTTGCTAGCACCAAATGTCCCCCAGGTGAACTGTAACATGGCTACATGTAAAGTAAAGCCCATTCTATTCTCCCCCACCCCAACAATGTACCTTAGCTGCAGACTCAGAACTGTGCTAGTGTGAAGTTTGCCAATCTCCCACATCAGCCACCCATGGGACCTTTCTGACTAAAAGATCAATTTAGCACCAATTTAGAATCGGTTTGTGGGTAAGTTTATCCTGCTCTCAATGGTCGCTTTGTGATTGCTCAATCTCATTTTACGGAGGGACCTTACAGCCAACTGGGAGAGAAGACATTCATGCCATCGGTCTGGGTTAGTTAGAGGAGAGAGGGCAGTATTCTGGCCATTCACCCAACTGACAGCTAAATCTGACACTAATCTGTCCGACTTGTCTCCTCTCATTACTGAGCATCTGCTCACCACTGGAGGAAAGAACGTGTGTCGATTTAGTCCTGTCTTTCTGATTGGTCCATTCTAACCATGTGCTATCATCAATCATCAATCAGATTCCAATCCAACTCCACAGCCCTGCCTCTCATACCCTGGCCCATCTCTGAAGCCGACCCCTCTTGCCTCCCACAAACAATATCTCGGAAGATATATTCGCCTAACAAAACAATGTGGCCAATCTTACTGGAGATCCATGTTGTTCCTCATTCTGCGGGGAGCCGGAATCATTCAGAGCCTCTTTCTCAGTCATTCTGGAAAAGAAAACAAAGTGAAAATTGCCTTGTGAAATCTATGGGCAAATCGGCTGGAAAGAACGAATGAAAATCTACATTGACAAGTTCCATTTTTGAGCAAATCTATCTTAAAAAGGCCACACAAGCGTTGATATGACCCTTAGCGACATGGTAACAGAGAATAGAAATGATCAAAGACAGAAAGCTTTAAACCCGCTTGAGTTTACCAAGCAGAACACATCATAGTAGAGGTCACTTACAACAGATAAGGGATGCTCAGTGATTAATCACAGGCCTCTACATGGACCTGAACTGGTTTTGGATCATTATGTGAATGCAAGACACAGTCACTTGTGTGGATAATGTATGTCATGTACTGACAATGGAATCCATCAAGTTGCCTTCCCTTCAACAAGTGATTGGTTGTCCTGTTCTCCAATGTCATCCCATAACTACATCTTACCCAGTCTACAGCTTGTACATACAGGAGTGCACAATTGAGGACTGTGAGCCACATAGTCCCAGCTGTCAGTGTGCATTGTACATATACAGGAGTTAGAGTAAGTCACACAGAATACCCAGAACGTTCAATGGAGAGAATTGTTCCCCTAATGTGCACTACAGTGATGCAGAATCATTGAAAGGCCTATTATATATAACATAAAGCTCCATCCACCTTGTCTATTGTGGCTACCAGAGTAAGATATCGACAGAACTGAGAAAGTAATGAATGGTAACGAACAGTGGGAAAATGATAGAAATTTGTGGAATACAAGGCTATAAATTATCTGTAGATATCGCCAACCGGACTTTCAAGTGCTTATCTCTTCAATACTTCAATATGGTGATCTACACATTCACTAATCATAGATTTAACAGGCAAGGAATATTTAGAAGACCCCACACCAGAGAAAATCAATTAAACTTTGGTGGAGTTCACTAGAATGAGAGAGAACTTACAAAAGAATCCATCAGAGGCCTCCAGAAACGATGGCAATTTCATATCAATGTCTATTAAAATGAGATCTTTGCAATTATGACACAAGCACATCTCAGGAATGAGATTGTTGTTCTAGGAACAATCGATGACATGGAGCACAGTTAGCAACTTCAGAGGCTTGCATGTAAACCTTTGAAGTTCATCATTACGGTAGGATATGGGTTCAGCTTTGTGATTCTCCACATGGTCGAATTCCCTGACTTAAGCCGTGGGATGAAGGAGCACCAAGTGAGAGCTCAGCACTTCCTTACAAGGAAAAAGAGAAAATAGGAGGTCACGTCACCTCGGGGCTGGCTCCAGAGAGAGGGGGGAGAGGGGGGAAATGATAGGGACATAGGAACAGGAGCCCCTTGAGCCTGTTCCACCAGTCAATTAGATCATGGCTGATCTGTACCTCAAATCCTTATCCCCGCCTTAGCTCCATGTCCCTTGATACCCTTACCCAACAAAAATCTATCCACCTCAGTCTTGAAAATTTCAATTGACCCCCAGCATTCACAGCCTATTGGGGCAGAGAGTTCCAGATTTCCACTCCCCTTTGTGTGAAGAAGTGCTTCCTGACATCACCCCTGAATGACCTAGCTCTAATTTTAAGGTTATTCCCCCTCGTTCTGGACACCCCACCAGAGGAAATAGTTTCCCTCTATCTACCCTATCAAATCCTTTAATCATCTTAAGTAACTTGATTAGATCATTCCTCAATCTTCGATATTCAAGTGAATACAAGCCAAATTTATGCACGGGTCCTCTTAATTTAACCCTTTAAGCCCTGGTATCATTCTGGTGAATCTGCGCTGCACCCCCTCCAAGGCCAATATATCCTTCCTGAGGTGCGATGCCCAAAACTGAACACAGTTCTCCAGATGGGCTCTGACCAAGGCTCTGTACAACTGAAGCAAAACTTCCTCCCCTTTATATTCCAGCCCTCGAGATAAAGGCCAACATTCCATTAGCCCTTTTTGATTACTTTTTGTATCTGTTCACTAGGTTTCCCATTATTTATATACATGGACACCTAAATCCCATTGCTCCTCACCGCTCCTAATCTCTCACCATTAAGAGAATATTCCAATTTGCGTTCTCGGATCCAAAGTGGATGACCTCACACATGCCCACATTAAACTCCATCTGCCACCGTTTTGCCCACTCACTTAGCCTGTCTATGTCCCTTTGTAACTTCCTGCTCCCATCGACACATCTTACTGTGTCTCCAAACCTAGTGCCATCTGCAAACTTGGATATGGAAACTCTCTATTCCTTTATCCAAGTCATTGAGAAATATGGTGAAAAGTTGAGGCCCCAGTACAGGTCTGGGATGGAAAAATAAATTTTAAAAGGAGCGAAAATGGGGTCTGGAATGGGTTTCAGCTGTGTTATGTTTGTACCCCTCCATCTCAATCAGGAGTTAGCCACAGTTTGAATTTGATTGCTGAAGCTTTTTTCTGTGGGTTGGGTCATCGAATGCATTCGACATCTTTCGAGGAACGGGAAGATGCTGAAGTGCACTTTAGTAAGCAGGGTGGATAGTGGGTGTAAAAGAACCGAGATCACTGAGGCCCTGCCATATAAACCAGAGGTCCTCAGTCATTGATGCTCCTCCAATACATGGCATTTCCCCAGTATTTTAATGTGAGTTGATGCACTTGATTGTTCCAAAGAAGAAAGCTTTGAATTATTGTGCATCTTGTATCATTACGCTTTGTTCTTCCATTACAAACCAAAGTTACATTTGGACGTGCAGTTTGCACTGTACCCAGGATAAATAGGAGTTTTCACCGTTACTGTTACTGTTACTTTTCAAAGATTCAAGGGGACGTTTCCTTCAAACTGCACTTGCTTTTCTCTTTGACTTTACTGCACTCTAAATTAGAAATTCGACTGCCTGTTTATGGAGAAACTATTTTTGAAAAGAACTGGCATTTTGATGATGTGCAAAATAACGGTAGTGTCTTTAAATCTCTTTGAGAGATATGAAACAGTGCAGGGGATTGTAGCAGCTGTTTCACTGTAAGTGTTTGATAAAAACTATCAGGCCCCAGAAAGATCTGTCCACAACTCCATGTGAGTTCACCATAAATGGTAAAAATGCACTGAAGCATAACTAAGAATTCAATGCTTCTCTCAATATTCCCCCCCTATTCCTTTTAACTTCCCTCAAATATGCCACCTACTTCTTCCCGATATCCTCACTGTGTTGCGATCAAGATTGTCTCCTACTTTTTTTATATTCGTTCATGGGATGTGGGCGTCGCTGGCGAGGCCGGCATTTATTGCCCATCCCTAATTGCCCTCGAGAAGGTGGTGGTGAGCCGCCTTCTTGAACCGCTGCAGTCCATGTGGTGAAGGTTCTCCCACAGTGCTGTTAGGAAGGGAGTTCCAGGATTTTGACCCAGCGACGATGAAGGAACGGCGATATATTTCCAAGTCGGGATGGTGTGTGACTTGGAGGGGAACGTGCAGGTGGTGTTGTTCCCATGTGCCTGCTGCCCTTGTCCCTCCAGGTGGTAGAGGTCGCGGGTTTGGGAGGTGCTGTCGAAGAAGCCTTGGCGAGTTGCTGCAGTGCATCCTGTGGATGGTACACACTGCAGCCACAGTGCACCGGTGGTGAAGGGAGTGAACGTTTAGGGTGGTGGATGGGGTGCCAATCAAGCGGGCTGCTTTGTCCTGGATGGTGTCGAGCTTCTTGAGTGTTGTTGAAGCTGCACTCATCCAGGCAAGTGGAGAGTATTCCATCACACTCCTGACTTGTGCCTTGTAGATGGTGGAAAGGCTTTGGGGAGTCAGGAGGTGAGTCACTCGCCGCAGAATACCCAGCCTCTGACCTGCTCTTGTAGCCACAGTCTTTATATGGCTGGTCCAGTTAAGTTTCTGGTCAATGGTGACCCCCAGGATGTTGATATTGGGGGATTCGGCGATGGTAATGCCGTTGAATATCATGGGGAGGTGGTTAGACTCTCTCTTGTTGGAGATGGTCATTACCTGGCACTTGTCTGGCGCGAATGTTACTTGCCACTTATCAGCCCAAGCCTGGATGTTGTCCAGGTCTTGCTGCATGCGGGCTCGGACTGCTTCATTATCTGAGGAGTTGCGAATTGAACTGAACACTGTGCAATCATCAGCGAACATCCCCATTTCTGACCTTATGATGGAGGGAAGGTCATTGATGAAGCAGCTGAAGATGGTTGGGCCTAGGACACTGCCCTGAGGAACTCCTGCAGCAATGCCCTGGGGCTGAGATGATTGGCCCTACTCTAACTCAATCTTTCCCAGGACCTCAAAACTGTGGAACTCCTCATCGACCTTAGTCTCCCTTTCCTCCTACAATCTACAGTGCTCTCTGACCTTTGTTGATGTCCTGCACAACAGGCCATAGCCCTTCACTTAGCCTTCTTAATAAAAAAAACCTCATAGTCGGAGCCACAAAGTTAATACCTTAATTTTGAGTCATTAAAAAATTATATTTACATTTCCAGTCAGTCAGAAAGTTAGAAACAAAAAATAGTTCTGTAACAAATAATTCAAATATCTTTGGGACTGTATTTGAATCCAATCTTAAACTTCACTTGTCACCAAGGAGATTTTCAAGATGGTTGGAGGCACCTTTGGAGAATGGTGGGTCACAGGTCACATGCCCTAATGGGCACTATTAAGGAACTCCCTTCACCCACACAATAGCCCCCAGTATAGTTTTATACAAAAGTTTTAGATAGAAAAAAGAGAAATACTTTAAAAGATATTTAGAGGATACATTTCAAATGTCTTTGCACTGCGCAGTGAGGTGATAGTGAATCACTGTGACCTTCACTGTAGAGTTCGGAGGGCTGACCTACACAGGAGATTCCACAGTTATTCTCACTTCCTTCTTAAGCCAGTTTTCAAGCCCTGTGACGTTCTGACATCATGACATGAAAAGGCTGCCTGTGATATGAAGGAACTGAGAGGAACCTGAGCTGAAGGCCACGCTGACACTAGGAGGGGGGGCTGTAGTTTGGGGTTGAAACTCCCAGCTGCAGGGGGGGGAAGGAGGGGTTAAAGTGAGGGGGGAACATAGGAAGATAGGAACAGGAGAAGGCCATTCAGCCCCTCGAGCCTATTCTGCCATTCAATGAGATCATGGCTGATCTATACCCTAACTCCATTGTTGCCTTGACTCCATATCCCATAATACCCTTGGCTAGCGAAAATGTATTGATCTCAGATTTAAGATGATTAATTGAGCGAGCATCTACTGCTCTTTATGGGAGAGAGTTCCCCACTTCTACCACCCTTTGTGTGAAGAATTGTTTCCGAACTTCTCTCCTGAATGGCCTGGCTCTGATTTTAAGGTTATGTCCCATTGTCCTCGACTCCCCCACCAGCGGAAAAAGTTTCTCTCTATCTACCTATCAATTCCTTTCAATGCCTTCATCCGTGAGCGGGAGGGGGTGAAAGCGGAAGGGGATGACGGGGAGAGGAGGAGGAATGGAGAGGGTAGGGGAGGGGGTGAAAAGGGGAGGGGTGAAGAGGGGGCAATGAAGGGGAGGAGAGGGGAGAGGGTGAAGGTGGAGCGGGTGAAGGGGAGGGGGTGAAAGGGGGAGGGGGTGAAGAGGGGGCAGTGAAGGGGAGGAGGGGGGAGAGGGTGAAGAGGAGGGGGAGGGAGAGGAGGGAGAGGGGGAGGGGGAGGGAGAGGGGGGAGGGGGAGGGAGAGGGGGGAGGGGAGGGAGAGGGGGGAGGGAGAGGGTGAGGGAGAGGGGGGAGGGAGAGGGTGAAGGGGAGGGAGAGGGGGGAGGGAGAGGGTGAAGGGGAGGGAGAGGGGGGAGGGAGAGGGTGAAGGGGAGGGGGAGGGTGAAGGGGAAGGCGTGATGGAGAGGCGGTGAGGGTGAAGCGGAGGAGGGGGAGAGTGTGAAGGGGAGGAGTTGAATGGGAGGAGGGGAGAGGGTGAAGGGAGGAGGGGGAGAGGGTGAAGGGAGGAGGGGGAGAGGGTGAAGGGAGGAGGGGGAGAGGGTGAAGGGAGGAGGGGGAGAGGGTGAAAGTGAGGAGGGGAGAGGGTGAAAGTGAGGAGGGGAGAGGGTGATGGGGAGGAGATGAATAGGAGGAGGGGGAGAGGGTGAAGGGGAGAAGGTGAAGGGGAGGAGGGGGAGAGGGTGAAGGGGAGAGGGTGAAAGGGAGGAGGGGAGAGGGTGGAGGGGGAGAGGATGAAGGGGAAAGGGTGAAGGGGAAGGGGTGATGGGGAGGTGGGGGGAGAGGGTGAAGAGGAGAGGGTGAAGAGGGAGGGAGAGAGGGTGAAGAGGGAGGGAGAGAGGGTGAAGGGAGGAGGGGGAGAGGGTGAAGGGAGGAGGGGGAGAGGGTGAAGGGGAGAGGGTGAAGGGGAGGAGGAGAGAGAGGGTGATGTGGAGGTGGGGGGAGAGGGTGAAGGGTGAGGGGGAGGAGAGGGTGATGGTGAGGTGGAGGGAGAGGGTGAAGGGGGAGGGGGAGAGGGTGAAGGGGAGGAGGTGAATGGGAGAAGGGGTAGAGGCCAGGGCATGTAGGTGGGGGATCTTGGGGGGTGGGGGGGGTGGTGGTAGGAAGATCACAGGTCGGGGCTGGGAGTGACTGCGATTGGGAGGATGATTTGTTACTCATCTTTCTTCTGCAGGCGATCCGCAAGATTGGTTTCCCTAAGTGCAGCCAGAGATGGCACCTGGCTGCTTCATGGCAAAGCAGTGTTGCATTGGGTACCTCAAGCAGGCATTAGTCTCTTTGCAAATACAAATACGGGGCCCAATACCA